>NC_134503.1:5696700-5703809 GCF_040206685.1 Ascaphus truei
CTGCACTTCATCCTGGTGAGGTTTGATGTCCTGCAGGGGTTGAATTAACTTCCTTCCCAGTGAGCTCTTGCCCCTGAGGGCTGTGACGTGTCGGGGTCCTCTTTACGAGTGGGCCAAGCCTTGTTTTACATGTTTAGTTCAATCTCTTTGCTGCTTGGGGGCAGCAACTCATTGCTTTAATTACTAATGGAACAGACGGCTGCATGGTAGGCTGTCCAGTTACGACCATGCAGCGGGCGTTTTGGTGACCACCTCATAGCTCAGCAAACTAGAACCCATGGAATCTAAGTCCGCTCTGCAAAGTCCCTGACCGTCACAGAAATGGGTTATCGTGGAAGCGCTCAGCCTCCACCCATTCAGGGCGGAATATAGCCCAGTCGCAGCGCCACCTACTAACCCACTGTATTATAGAGAAAGCGCTTGGCATATTGTAGGGTACCCAACCGCAGAAGTCTTTCTACCAACTTGAGCGTTGCCCATTGCCTCCCCATTAATGGTTGGTGTGGGCGGTGGCACCTCTGCCCTATCAGTGCGGCAATGCAATGGCTTTCTGCATACTGTGGCACAAATGCTTTACCCCTTTCACTGTTTGGCACTACAACTTCTGTTGCCCCAGCAGGTGCCCTTAAGACAAATGGGCTGTTACAGCCCTCGTGTCCATGCAGCGTAGACGCCCTGCCTAATTATAAGCCTGTCCCTTCCGAGCCATTCTGCCGGATCCCTGTACACTCCATACTGCGGCAAAAGCATCTAACCCACTTCCGTTTAGATCAGGCGTTGGGGGGGGGGGGGGGGGGAATGCCAAATTATCTTCTCTTCCCTCCCCCTCCCCCCCCACCTTGGGCACCAACCACCCCCCCTCCCCCTTCTAAATCAGCAGCTTCTCACACCACATCCACCCCCCTCATTATGTGTCTCACTCAGAGAGACGCAATGAATAAAGTGAAAAGGAGAGAAAAGTGCGCGGGGCAGGAACGCGCCTGCTTTTTAAGCTCACCGTGCCTCCAGCCATTTGCCTCTTTTCTTTTGGATTGCTGCATTGCTGCTTTGAAAGCTTTTGAATGACAGCCTAACGGGAACCAGGGGGGGGGGAGCGGGCTGTGCGCAGTAACACGGGGTGGAAATGCCTTTCGCACAGTCGGTAGAAAGTAACGTAATTATAGAGGAGGTCAGAGCCACTTCAATGAGCAAAAATAAAAGCCGCCAGTTTCCTTTCTTTCCCCTTCTCTCACTCTCGTACTTTAGTTGCACGTCAAGGGAGGTGAAATAATTCCCAAGTCTTTTTCACATTTTAAGGACGGTGGTAATTTATCTGTGGGAGGGGTACGGCGATGCTGGCAGAGTTAGGCAGCAGTTTGGTTTTGCATTCCCTGCGTTTCGCTCGCCCTGTAATAGTTAGTTCGGTGTGAAGAGCAGGCGGGGAGCGAGCTGGGACTGACGGGTGCTGGAGTGGGGGTAAGGGGCGCAGGGGGAGGGGGATACAGGAAGCATGCTCCCAGCAGAGGCAAATGCAGTGTAAGATTCACGCCGGCTTGGGATAGGCACAAGGAAACCTTGCATGGAGTACAAAGGTAGAGATCACATAGGATCTCACACCGGGTAGGGGAGACAAAGGTAGAGATCACATAGGATCTCAGACATGGGTAGGGGAGGAGGGGAGACCCAGGAGACAAAGGTAGAGATCACATAGGATCTCAGACATGGGTAGGGGAGGAGGGGAGACCCAGGAGACAAAGGTAGAGATCACATAGGATCTCAGACATGGGTAGGGAGGAGGGGAGACCCAGGAGACAAAGGTAGAGATCACATAGGATCTCAGACATGGGTAGGGGAGGAGGGGAGACCCAGTGGGTCAAATGGTCATAGTGTCATCTATCTCTAGAAGGGACACAGAGATGGAGGTGTTAGGCAGAAGAGGAGCAGGATGACCCCAAACTTACTTCTTTATGGAAAGACTGATGCTACCAAAGGACTAGAACAGGGGGGCTCAACTCCAGTTCTCACCCCACCCCCCTCCCCTCAACAGGTCAGGTTTTTAGGATATCCCAGCTTCAGTCCAGGTGGCTCAAGCAGAGGCTCAGTCAAAGACTGACATTAGCCACCTGTGCTGAAGCGGGGACTGATTGAGCCACCCGGATATCCTGAAAACCTGACCTGTTGGAGGGGAGGGGGGGGGGGGCTTGAGGACTGGAGTTGGGCACCCCTGGACTAGAAGGATGTCCACATTAGTCGTATAAGATTTAGGCTCCTAACTTTCACCCAAGCTGCATTGTAAAGGTATTTAGTGCAGACCCTCTCTGATGGACCTGCACAGAAAAGTCAGTTAACCCCATACAAGTCATTTAAGTCCTATATGTGTCTGCCTTCTTCATTACTGAAGAAGTGAAGAGGTAACCGTGATATGAATGGACCGCATGTAGCAGCTTTAAAGATGGCGGCGCCTTGGTATACTGTAGATCTGCAGCTGGTATAATCCACATCTCTATAGAAGGAAGTTGCAATGTCAGAATCGCTATGTAGCATCGTTCCACCATCACCGACCTCTCCCTTCCCTCCCTTCCAGCATGAACGTGCAGGGGGACTACGAGCCGTCCGACGCGACAGGGGTTCATCATGATCAACGCCGTCAGGTGAGCGCGTCGACGCAACGCTCTGTGGTCCCCCAGAGCCGGGCCCCTCCACGACTGCTACTGGCTCAACCAACACGACCGTAAAGCTAACAGCGGCGAATAAGAGTAATGAGTAGGGTGGTTAGGGAAGCCTGGCAGCTTAACTCTTTCGTTGCCGGCGGGGCCAGCAATGCAACGCAGCGCAGTACGTTGTTGGCGGCGAAAAGGGTTAGCGATTAAAGTACAGCGGCTTCTAGAGACAGAGAAGTGGCAATGAAAAGGTTAAAGGTGCTGCCCACGCTAGGGGCATGCAATGTGTTTAAAGCACTAGGTGCGCCAAATCTATGACCGCATTTCTTACACATGACGCAAATTGCTGGCGAGAAAAGCTGACGCCACCGCAGACCTGGCCGATTTGTTTTTTTTGGGGGGGGGGGGACACAAGATAGAAAAGTGACGCACGGAACGCAGCGTTTCACACGTCACATTACAATGTGTGCGTCACGTAAACCCTCCCACTGACGCCCCGAATCGCAAAGGAAGGCAAAACGTGGAGCGAAAATGACGCAATTTGCATCAATCGTGCACTGAATTCGCTATGACACTTCAACCCCTAGGGTGGCCATTTTTTTTTCCCCCCGGGATAAACCGGCAAGCGCCGATCCCGCATGCGTGCCTGGACCGGGACATTTGGATACATTTCGGCCAAACTGCGATGTCCGGTCACCCTACACAGACCCCCTAAATCTGCTTAAAAACAGGCGTCTCCGGTGCTCCAGGTTACCTGTTCTGCGCCAGTCGACACAGACCTGCCGCGCACAATGTGCGAACATACCCAGCAACGCTCTTCAGCAGCAAACGCAGAAGCATAATAGCCGCTTTATTTTTTAATTGACTTATTCATAGCTCTTGAACCGCCAGCGTTTTGAAAGTGGCTGTGTCTTCCAAGGCAAAGCAAATGTGCACAGAGAAAGAATACACACAAAACGTGCATAATTCACAGAAGACTTTGATAAGTAGTTCCTTGACTTATTAACAAATACGCGTGACCTTCTGCTGCCTTTCCTTCTCTGCCATTGATTTCCCTGAATGAAGGCAACCTCTGTTAATTTACTGTGTTTCTCCCCATTCCTCTGCCTGTTTTGCAGGTTAAGAGAATACCATCGCTTACAGACGAAGGTCACAGCTCAAACAAAATAAAGCACAAAAAAGCAGACAAAGCCGAAATAGCGACAACTCCATTCTGTGTGTGCCCCCCCCCCCCCCACCCACTCCTGAATTTCTGAGTACATTGATTGAGTTGTGTGATTGTTAAAGACGGTTTTTGTGCGGTATCGCAGGTTCGTGGCGGTTTCTCTCCTGCGTTTTTCACCCCTTCAGCGCTGCAAGGCTGCCAAGAACTTGTAGAACGAAATGCAAAAACCTGGAATGTTATTAATGTGCGTAAAGCTAATTAAAAAATACTATAATCTAACGAACTGCTCTGTGCCAAATGTATTTTCTTTTGCAGCTGTAGACAGCTTTCATTTAGTGATGATATATGTATATAAACATATATATATATATACACTGTATATATACATACATGTATACACACTTTTTTTTGTTTGTTTGTTTTTTTAAGGGTGGCACTTTCAGTGGAGTTTTGGATTTCTAAATAATTGTAGAAAAATTCTAATATTTTGTTGAATTTTTTAGAACGTAAAAAACATTTTAGCAAAAGTAGTTTTTTTTGTTCAAACTCAAACGTTCATCTAGTTTTCTTTAAAAAAAAAAATGATGAACCTTATTTTTGCTCAGATTGGAAGTTCAGATTTCAACACACAACTCATAAAAAAAAATATATATATATAGATATATATATATACATACATACACACAGCTGTCTGTGGGTGGTTTTCTGGGTATGCACCTAACCCTGGCTGTGCTCAAAGCTGTGACCATGCAGCAAGCTTAAGCCTACAGGGAACCATGTTAAAAATGGTTATTGAGGCAAAAAGTGACACTGTGTGCTCATTTGCATGTCATTTCCCAGAATCCCTTGCTGCAGTGGAAGTGCTGTATGCTGGGTGATGATGGGGAAAGGCGGGGTTGCAGACCTGCCTAAGACATGCAGATGAGCATACTGTTGTATTTGTATATATATATATATATATATATATATATATATATATATACTGTATATATAGTTGGGTGCTCGCTGTGTGTGTTGTGTGTGTGTGTAAAAAAAGACGAAAAGAAAGCGCACGCCCCATAACGTAAAAAAGTATAACGTATAATGGAAGGGGTAAGGGAGGGAAACAAGTTCACTCACAAGGATAGATTTAAAAACCGCATATGTGACTATATCACCGCCAGCAATGTGTCCGATCCGGGGTCCCTGTCCTAGTTGTTTTTCACAGCGTGAATGTTGACAAGCAGCTGGACACTCGAACCAAAAAGTTCCAGGTAGAGGAAACTGAGAATCGTTGCGACAAGTTCCCGGATAGCGCGACCTGATGACGGCACTATGTCATCACGCACGAGCTCGACGAGGCCGAATCCTGCTCGGAGCATGTTGAAGGCCACTCTATCGGGGGAACTCTATATATATCTCCTTGGTATTCAGGGAGTTTTTAATGTCTGAAAGCCGGGGGGAAGGGTCTGATGGTGCGGGGTGGGGAATTCCAGAGTGAAGGGGCAGCACGGGAGACGTTCATGTAGGCGGGAGTGAGAGGAGGCAATAAGGTGGGAGGAAAGGTGGATGTCGTAGGCAGAACGTAGGGGACGTTTATGTATGTATTGGGGGTTGAGGGCTGAGATGTAAGGGGGCAGCGACGTTGAGAGCTTTGTAAGTCAGAGCTAGGGTTTTAAATGCGATTCTAGAAGATATGGGAAGCCAGTGTAGCGATGAGTGTAGTGGAGCAGCAGAAGTGGAGCGGTGAGTGTGGTAGATGAGTCTGGCAGCAGCACTTTGGATGGATCGGGGTTGGTAGATGCGGACTAGGGGAATGCCAGCTAGGAGAAGCTTGCAGTAGTCAATGCGGCTCAAGATGAGCGAGTGAATAGGGATTTTAGTTGCGTCATGAGTGAGAAAAGGGTGTATCCTAGGACATTTCAGAGGTGGAGGCGGCAGGACGTAGTGCGGGATTGAATGTGAGGTCTGAAGGAGAGGGCAGAGTCAAAGATGACCTCTAGGCAACGGGCTTGGGTGTTGAGATTGTGGTATTATTGACAGTGAGGGAGAGTTTTGGTGTAGGGGGTGGCAGTGGAAGGGGGGAAAGAGTATTAGTTCTGTTTTGGACATGTTAAGCTTCAGGTAATGGTGGGACATCCAGGAGAAGATTACGAAGAGACCGTTGGTGACACGAGACAGAAGAGAGGGGGAGAAGTCAGTGGAGGAGACATAAATTTGGATGTAGCATAGATACTGAAAGCCAAAAGATTGTATAGTTCACCAAGAGCACAGGGCCAAGGGCCTTGTGGGACCCCAACAGAGAGAGGGAGTGAAGAGGAGACACCAGAGAAGGAAACGCTGAAGCAGTGGTTCGAAAGGTAGGACATGAACCAAGAGGCCAATGGCGTGGAGAGTGTGCCGGAGAAGGGGCGATCAACAGTATCGAAGGCAACACAGATCCAGGAGAATTGGTAAGGAAAAGTTAGACTTAGCTGGTGAGAAGGTCATTGGACACTTTTGTTAGTCCTGTCTCAGTGGGGTGCAGAGGATGGAAATCAGATTGCAAACAGTCAAGCAGGGAGTTGGAGGAGAGGAAGCGAGACAAGCAGTGGTATACAAGCAGCTCAAGTAACTTAGAGGCAAGGGGGAGAAGAGAGCGCGGTAGTTAGAGAGGGAGACGGTGAAGAGGGGGTTTGTTTTAGAATTGGTGTGATGAGTGAGTGTTTAAGGGAATGTGTCAGAGGTGAGAGGGAAGTTATAAAGGTGAGTTAGGGTGCGGCTTAGTGTGCCATAGAGGGAGTGGAGGAGATGTGAGGGGATAAGGATCAAGGGGCAGATTGTAGGGTAAGATGATGAGGAGCATGGAGACCTCATCCTCAGTCACAGGGGGAAATGAGCTGAGAGTGGTTTTAGGTGTGCGAGGGGAGATAGTGGGGTGCATGTCGAGCCTGAAGTAGGTGGCGAGGTCTTGGGACATGGAGGGCGGAATGGGGTGCGGGTGCAGTTGGGCAGAGAAGGGCGTTTGACGTGGCGAATAGACGTTGAGGAATAGAGGACGGAGTTAGTATGAGAGAAGAAACGTAGGTTTGCTTGGCAAGGGAAAGGGCAGAGTTTAGGAGAGTATGAAAATGAACAGAGCTGAGGAGAGTATGAGCATGGAGAGTACTCAGAAGAAGTATGATCATGGGATGATAATAAGGAGGAATATGAGAATGGAGAATACTAAGGAGTATGAGATTAGACGGTACTAACAAGGGGTATAAAAATGGACGGTAACTTAAAATGGAGTGTGAGAATAGACGGTACTAAGGAGGAGTATGAGAATGGAGAGTACTAAGGAGTAT
>NC_134503.1:5704009-5789150 GCF_040206685.1 Ascaphus truei
TACGAGGCGGTGATCAGGGTTGTGACGATGCCGAAGATCTCGAGAGCGGCAAGATCCTCATTAATGGAATGTTATTAGCAAATGCGCACGGGGGGATCGCGCACGCTCTGCTTATAGGAATCGCCGCGTGAATATCGGACGTGTGGGCGAAAATCGACGGGAAGATTAAAACGTCTCCGAACATTTGGCGTCCCTGAATTAACTCAAATTCTCTTCTCTTGCAAATATTGAATAGAGTTCAAGTGAGTCAGTGGCTCTTTATCTATCTATCTATCTATCTATCTATCTATCTATCTATCTATCTATCTATCTACAGCAGTGGGTTTCAACCTCTCTAATTGTTGGAGAACTTTATAATTATATTGTGAAATTCTGCGTAACCCCGACACTCTCTAATAGCGCGTCTGAGATCAGATACATTGTAAGGAACCCCGACCCTCTCTAATAGCGTGTCTGAGATCAGATGCATTGTAAGGAACCCCAACCCTCTCTAATAGCGCGTCTGAGATCAGATGCATTGTAAGGAACCCCAACCCTCTCTAATAGCGCGTCTGAGATAAGATGCATTGTAAGGAACCCCAACCCTCTCTAATAGCGCGTCTGAGATCAGATGCATTGTAAGGAACCCCAACCCTCATATAAATAAAGACATACAATACAATAGCGTGTCTGAGATCAGATGCATTGTAAGGAACCCCAACCCTCTCTAATAGCACGTCTGAGATCAGATGCATTGTAAGGAACCCCAACCCTCTCTAATAGCGCGTCTGAGATCAGATGCATTGTAAGGAACCCCAACCCTCTCTAATAGCGCGTCTGAGATCAGATGCATTGTAAGGAACCCCAAGCCTCTCTAATAGTGCGTCTGAGATCAGATACATTGTAAGGAACCCCAACCCTCTCTAATAGCGCGTCGGAGATCAGATGCATTGTAAGGAACTCCAACCCTCTCTAATAGTGCGTCTGAGATCAGATGCATTGTAAGGAACCCCAACCCTCTCTAATAGCTTATCTGAGATCAGATGCATTGTAAGGAACCCCAACCCTCTCTAATAGCACGTTTGAGATCAGATGCATTGTATGCAACCCCAACCCTCTCTAATAGCGCGTCAGAGATCAGATGCATTGTAAGGAACCCCAACCCTCTCTAATAGCGCGTCGGAGATCAGATGTATTGTAAGAAACCCCAACCCTCTCTAATAGCACGTCGGAGATCAGATGCATTGTAAGGAACCCCGACCATCTCTAATAGCGCATCTGAGATCAGATGCATTGTAAGGAACCCCGACCATCTCTAAGAGCGCATCTGAGATCAGATGCATTGTAAGGAACCCCAACCATCT
The DNA here is from genome assembly GCF_040206685.1 of Ascaphus truei. NCBI lineage: Eukaryota > Metazoa > Chordata > Amphibia > Anura > Ascaphidae > Ascaphus > Ascaphus truei. The sequence goes on from NC_134503.1 coordinate 5,705,353, forward strand.
CTAAGAGCGCATATGAGATCAAATGCATTGTAAGTAACCCCAACCCTCTCTAATAGCGCGTCTGAGATCAAATGCATTGTAACGAACCTCGACCCTCTCTAATAGCGTGTCTGAGATCAGATGCATTGTAAGGACCCCAACCCTCTCTAATAGTGCGTCGGAGATCAGATGCATTATAAGGACCCCAACCCTCTCTAGTAGCGCTTCTGAGATCAGATGTATTGTAAGGAACCTCAACCCCTGTCTAAAAGCGCGTCTGAGATCAGATGCATTGTAAGGAACCCCAACCCTCTCTAATAGCGCGTCGGAGATCAGATGCATTGTAAGGAACCCCGACCATCTCTAATAGCGCATCTGAGATCAGATGCATTGTAAGGAACCCCGACCATCTCTAAGAGCGCATCTGAGATCAGATGCATTGTAAGGAACCCCGACCATCTCTAAGAGCGCATATGAGATCAAATGCATTGTAAGTAACCACAACCCTCTCTAATAGCGCGTCTGAGATCAAATGCATTGTAACGAACCTCGACCCTCTCTAATAGCGTGTCTGAGATCAGATGCATTGTAAGGAACCCCAACCCTCTCTAATAGCGCGTCGGAGATCAGATGCATTATAAGGAACCCCAACCCTCTCTAATAGCGCTTCTGAGATCAGATGTATTGTAAGGAACCTCAACCCGTCTAAAAGCGCGTCTGAGATCAGATGCATTGTAAGGAACCCCAACCCTCTCTAATAGCGCGTCGGAGATCAGATGCATTGTAAGGAACTCCAACCCTCTCTAATAGTGCGTCTGAGATCAGATGCATTGTAAGGAACCCCAACCCTCTCTAATAGCTTATCTGAGATCAGATGCATTGTAAGGAACCCCAACCCTCTCTAATAGCACGTTTGAGATCAGATGCATTGTAAGGAACCCCAACCCTCTCTAATAGCGCGTCGGAGATCAGATGCATTGTAAGGAACCCCAACCCTCTCTAATAGCGCGTCGGAGATCAGATGCATTATAAGGAACCCCAACCTCTCTAATAGCGCATCTGAGATCAGATGTACTGTAAGGAACCTCAACCCTCTCTAATAGCGCGTCTGAGATCAGATGCATTGTAAGGAACCCCAACCCTCTCTAATAACGCGTCTGAGATCAGATGCATTGTAAGGAACCCCGACCATCTCTAATAGCGCATCTGGGATCAGATGCATTGTAAGGAACCCCAACCCTCTCTAATAGCGCGTCTGAGATCGAATGCATTGTAAGGAACCCCGACCCTCTCTAATAGCATGTCTGAGATCAGATGCATTCTAAGGAACCCCAACCCTCTCTAATAGCGTGTCTGAGATCAGATGCATTGTAAGTAAACCAACCCTCTCTAATAGCGCGTCGGAGATCAGATACATTGTAAGGAACCCAACCCTCTCTAATAGCGTGTCTGCGATCAGAGGCATTGTAAGGAACCCCAACCCTCTCTAATAGCGCATCTGAGATCAGATGCATTGTAAGGAACCCCGACCATCTCTAATAGCGCATCTGAGATCAGATGCATTGTAAGGAACCCCAACCCTCTCTAATAGCGCATCTGAGATCAGATGCATTGTAAGGAACCCCGACCATCTCTAATAGCGCATCTGAGATCAGATGCATTGTAAGGAACCCCAACCCTCTCTAATAGCGCGTCTGAGATCAAATGCATTGTAACGAACCCCAACCCTCTCTAATAGCGCATATGAGATCAGGTGCATTGTAAGGAACCCTGACCATCTCTAATAGCACGTCTGAGATCAGATGCATTGTAAGGAACCCCAACCCTCTCTAATAGTGCATCTGAGATCAGATGCATTGTAAGGAACCCCCAACCCTCTCTAACAGCACGTCTGAGATCAGATGCATTGTAAGGAACCCCAACCCTCTGTAATAGCATGTCTATATTCGCGTGTAAATTCTTCTGTATTTGGCACAATTTTCAAATGACCTGAAAATTGCAGTGAACCCCCGTCGAAAAACACAGATACTGTAGATAGATGATGTAGATCAATCAATTCATATATTAGTAACGTTTTGCAAATAACTCAATTGTTTGAAAACATAAAAAAAAAAAAAAATGCAACAATTTTGTTAAATGATGAAGAATTGACCAAAAATGCACTGGTTGCTTCAGAACCGCTCGAAATTGTCTTCCCAGACACAACAAAGAGGGCACAAGCAAAGAACCACTGCACAAACCCTCACACCGGCCCAGGGAGAGGAGCCGCGGTCACGCCTTGGGTGGCTCTCATAGTGCAACTTCCCAATTCGCATCGATAGCACTGGACAATCCCAATCAACAACAGTATGGTCAGAGAAAGATTGCACACTCTCTATAAAACCATTGGCACATGGGTACTTTGGAGGTTCCCTCTCTATAAGGGAGGGGCTGTAGAAAGGAGAGATGCGGTCTCATGCTGCTCTTTGAATGACTTTTAACAAGATGGCTTTGTACATGCTCCGCTTGGATTCCTTCGCTGTGCCCTGCCCTGCAGGTCTCTTCTCAGGCTCCGCTGCCTGTGTTCTGAAAGGGGGCATTATTTGCGTGCCTGTGGGACAGCCTGTCAGGGGAGGGGGGCTGCCCTTTTTTAAGTGGGATCAGAGATTTAGCAGGGTAAACACACACACACACACACATATTACAAAGCTCTCCCCCCCCCAGGGGACAGCATTCAAAGTTACAGTGTATCAAGATGACAAGGACCCCCATACAGAAGCCAGCAAGACTAACATGTCCATCTGGCCACTCAGTGCTAGGCCGTTATCTGAGTTCCCAGCCCCTCTCACCTGCCCTGCTGACCCCAGGGCAAGTGGAAAGGGAAAGGTGACTATTTTGTTGGCTGGCAGAAGACAGGTAGCTTTTTGTGGCTTCTGTGTAACTGAAGAGCAGTCCGGAATGGGGGGGGGGGGGCGCCCATGAAGCCCACCATTGATTCGGCCCTCTGCCCACAGGTAAAGCATCGGGGGGGGGACACCTGCTTACATCACAGGTCAGGCAAGGAGCCCCGAGGGAATCTCCCATTCCCCACAAGAGTCCCTGCGATACGGAGGCACAATGAATGGTGGAAGGGCGATGGGACATTGATATTCACAAACGGCAGAGTACCATTACTTTTTAAATGACTAAGTCGTACCCTCCAGCTATACCTTTTTAGCAGGTACTGCACCTGCTTTTTTAAAGTAACGTACCTATTAAATTCAGCTCTACCTTTTCCTGCCAGTGGTTGAAACTCGGAACCTTCTGCCATTGAAAACATCTGGTAGATTGAGAACTTCTCTGATAAGGATCATCTGGTGATGGACAACTGAACATCGCTACCATTGTATTTGCATATATATATATATATATATATATATATATATATATATATATATATATATATATATATAATATATATATACATTTTTTTTATTTTTATATTTGACTGTATAACCTCTGTTCTCTTAATGTAACCATGTATTGTTATAACTCTGTGCCCAGGACATACTTGAAAACGAGAGGTAACTCTCAATGTATTACTTCCTAGTAAATCATTTTTTATAAAAATACTAGCTGAGAGACCCGGCGTTGCCCGGGATGTAAATGCGTAATAGGTAGTATTATTTATAACTCGTGGAACAATAGGTGAGTATTTGTTGTAAAGGTTTCGGGGGGGGGGAGAAAGGGGAGCGGGGGGGGAGAAAGGGGAGCGGGGGGGGGAGAAAGGGGAGCGGGGGGGGGGAGAAAGGGGAGCGGGGGGGGGGAGAAAGGGGAGCGGGGGGGAGAAAGGGGAGCGGGGGGGGAGAAAGGGGAGCGGGGGGGGGAGAAATATTATAAAATATACACGTTATTGGTAGTATGATCTTTGCATGTTGCGGTGGCATCCTTATTAGGGGTCACTTCCGTTGAAGCTTCTCTATCATGCACTGACATAGCATAAGAAGAGAGGGAGGTCTCAGAATGGGGTCATCACCCCCATAAGGGCTGGAGTGCCTCGTACGTGGCTGGATCGGCCCCTTCGCCCCATCCCCCCTCCCATCCAATGAGGCTATCCAAACGTTGGCACTCGTGCCAACCGTAGGATTGGGGAGGGGAGCTGTCCAACTCCAGGATGGCCAGGGGTAGGGAGATCTGCTAGCCCAAGGTGTACAAAAGAGGCAAGGCTTAATTTTTAAATACCCTGTGAGCCATCTGTGCTGAAGCAGGGATATCCTGAAAACCTGACCTGTTGGTGACCCTTGAGGGCTGGAGTTGCCCCACCCCTGGGTTTAGGCATCAGAAATAGGACAGTCTCCAGTTTCAGCAGCTGCGACCCAACGCATAACCGCCAACGCATAACCGCCAACGCATAACCGCCAACGCGGACGGCCCTCCAAAGCCGAACTGGCAGAAACACTGCAACCGACTGTAACCGGTACATGCGCCGGAGAAATGCCAGAGTTGCTGGCCGTCTCACCGGAGAAGGGTTAACGTCGCCCGCGTGTTCTTAGAGCTGTGACAGGACATCTCTATAAGCCCAGAGACCCCGCTCTGCCTGGGCTTACAGTCTGCGCAGGACACGGAGCGCAGCCACGTCTCGGGAAACGCCATCTACTCATTGTCAAATGACTCGGATTGCTGCGGGAAACTAGCTTTTTTTCTGCCCTACTTCCTGCCATTAGTTATACGAGTTTACATCTAGACTGCAGTCATCTTAATGACTTAAAGCAGGGGTCTCAAACGCAGTCCTCAAGGGTCCCCAACAGGCCAGCTTTAATGGATATCCCTGCTTCAGTACAAGTGGCTCAATCAGTGGCTCAGTGCTGAAGCTGGGACTGATTGTGCCACCTGTGCTGAAGCTGGAACTGATTGAGCCACCTGTGCTGAAGCAGGGATATCCATAAAACCTGGCCTGCTGCTGGCCCTTGAGGACCGAGTTTGAGACCCCTGACTTAAAGCATCCGCTGCTATGACTTGCATTTGACTTTTAACTTTTTTCGGGGTGTGCAGCTTGACTTCTGCTTTCTGATGTTGACTCCATCGTGACCCAAGTTCTGATGCCGCCGCCCCCCCCCCCCTCGAGCTGTTTAGACCCCAAGTTTTGCTTGCTTCCGAATTGTTTCAGTTGACACCCACATTCTCTTTCTTGGGGTTACACGTCAACTGTACCAGATGGCAATCCCTGGTCCGAAGAGCTTGCAATCGAAGCAGTGCTGCTGACGACAGAAGTGTTAATAGGGAGTGTGTTAGATGTCAGTGGAAGTCCTGGTGCTCTGATTTAACATGCTTTCGTTAAAGCCCCTTCACCCAGCACCTTCTCCCTGTTTCTATCCCTCTCCACCCCTGCTAATCATAACACAGATTTACTGTCACACATTAAGCATGTTGCGGGTCAGCAGGTCGCAGGGGTCACACCATCCCTCTCTATCCCACCATTGATCTGTTTTTACCGCCTTCTTCTCAGGCACTCTGCCCCCTGCCTCGGTCCCCCAGAGCCATATCACAGTACACTCAGGACCCCCCTGTAACGGCGCTGGCTTCACTGGACGCTCTCCACGAGATGCCACCAGGCAGATGTGTCCCTAAACCTCTGACCCACAGAGTCCCCCCCCTCGGCAGGAACCCGGGCGGATCAATACATCCATAAGGCGCCTTGGGGGGAAAGCGAGGGCTGAGGGGGGGCTGCTGTGTGTTATCAGCATCGGCTTGTTTAGCCGGGCGAACGCTCACAGGCGGCTGCGGACCGTGGGCTGGGAACGCCGCGCATTTAACCACTTAGGTGCAAAAGCGCCGCGGCAACGTGCTGCAATGCACGTGCTTAACCCAGGGGTAGCCGACACCAGTCCTCAATGGCTACCAACAGGTCAGGTTTGGAGGATAGCTCTGCTTCAGCACAGGGGGTGCAATCTTCGACTGATCCACCTGTGCTGAAGCAGGGACATCCTGAAAACCTGACCTGTTGGTAGCTTTTGAGGACTGGAGCTGGTCACTTCCTGGGTTGACCCGGTTCTCAGTCAGTTAATGTCACATGAGCACGGCCGGTTTTTACTGCTAATAATGGAGGTACATAGGCTGTATGACTAGTAACCCCATCTTCTGCTAAAACCAGTCCCGCACTGACACACGCAGGGCGGAATGGGAAGATTGTTGCGTGGATTTAACAGCAAAACCATTCATATACATCAGGGGGGGCTCAAGCCCCCGCCCCCCAACAGGTCAGGGTTTTAGGATAACCCTGCTCCAAAACAGTTGGCTCAATCACTCCCTGCTTCAGCACACGTGGCTCAGTCAGAGGCTCAGACTTCGAAAACTGAGCCTCTGATTGAGCCACCTGTGCTGAAGCAGGGATATCCTGCAGAGAAATGTTGGCAGACCGGCAAAAGGCGCCGCACCGCAAAAATCAGCCAGCAACAGAGGTTGAAGTAAAAAAAAAACGATTTAATCACTAATAGTAAGGTCACACTGACATGTGTCGCTCAGAAGAGCGTTATCACACCGATGCCCCTGCAAGTTCGGCACTCTGCGGATTCAAGAAGACATCTTTATGTGAGCAAACCTCATTGATTCTGGACATTCTTGTTAATATTGGAGGTTTCTTTATGCGCTGGGACATACATGACTCATTGGTTCTCCAGATAGAGATATACCCAGATATACCCGCTAGTTTCCTATATACTTGCTAATAGGGGTCAGGGTTTTTCAAGATTATTATATCTGCAATTGAAGGACTGCAGGCGGTCCTCGGTTATCCGACACAATGCGTTACTCAAAATGGCGTTGGATAGCGAAACGTTGTAAAGCGAAACGCGTTTTCCCATAAGAACACTGTTTAAATGAAAGGTTCCGTTCCGGAAGGCATTTTTAATGCTAAAATACATGTAGCCGGGTCCCCCTCTGCATGTCACCCCCCTCACCTTGCTGGCGATCGCGGGTGCCGCCGAGCCCAATGGCGGTCCCGTCGACCGGCCGCAAGAGTGGGGGCTGTAGGATCCTGCTTCGGGGGGTTGCCGGGGACGCGTGCGGCCGGTTGCTAGGGCCGCGATCGCGTTGCGAGGACTCCCGGCGCTCCCAAAGCAGGGCGTCAGGGCGTCGCCATCTTCTATGTGGTTGCGCATGCGCAATGGGCTCCCTCACCACTGTGGCCACTGCGGAGGTTGGCGCATGCGCAGGACAAGCGCGCGAACGGGAGCCAATGAGAGGAGGACTCCAGTTAGGGACTACAAGTCCCATGAGCCTTAGGGAACCCCACGTGACGCCAGGGAGCCAATAGGGTCACAGCATCTCCCTGCAGAGGAGATTAGATACATTTCGCAGGCTCTGAGCACGTTAGTGAGTCGGCGTCAGGAGCAGCTAGGGGAAGGAGGTAGGGTGCAGGAGTCAGTGACTCCCTGCACTAGGCCAGCAGCCCCTAGGCCCCAGATTGCCCTGAGTCATGAGTAGCTTGAGTGTGTCATGGACAGGCCCCAGGTTAGGGACCCTGCCCCTTATTATCCAGAGTCAGTTAGGGACACAGCGGACACTGCGCGTCCATACAGAGGTTTGGGCTCAGACCTTCGCTGTCGCTGCAGCAGCCATCCGGGTGGGATCGCCTCGGACGGTAGTTCCTGTGGTCAGCGGTCATCGGATCCTTTGTGAAGCTCCTTGGCAGGCCCGGACACTGGAGTGCTCGGCAGGTAACCATCACCAAGTGCACCAACTCTACCATCTATTCATACAGGACATAGTGGCTGCGCAGTCACACATATACTTATCTCACTTGAGGCTGGGGTAATACTGTGTGGGTTTACTGGACACGGGGTGGGATCACCCAGTGTAGGTGGGAGCGTCCTGCGAGACGCAGTAGTTAGTGTCTCCTCTAGAGAGGGACACCTGTTGATATCTATATGAATAAGTGCGTTTGCTACAGTAAAGTTATTGGTTGTTTTACATGCTGTGTGTGTGATATATATATATTGTCCTGCGAGGACCACTACCCCTCTGGTGGGAGCCATCGCAGGTGGAGGCGCTGCACCGAGTACGAGGTTACTCCTATTATTATACGTACCCCAGGCTCCCCGTGGCGGAGGCTTAGGCCCCCTGTGAGCCTAACAGGTAACGCACCACACTTGGTAACATTAGGTTCCCCGCCCACACACACTATATGCTATTGGGTGGGGGAATACCCGTTACATACACAAAATATGTTACGCAGGCAATAAGATATGCAGCCCACACATAAATTATATAGTGCATGTACCGTATTATATAATATAATATAATATATAATATAAAAATATAATATATTATATAGTATAATATATGTATTATATACACATAAACAACTTGGCAAAGCATCGTAAGAGCGTTGGATAAGCCGTTTTGGCGTTGTAAAAATGAACATAGGTATGCATTGCACAGCGTTGGATAAGCCAGCGGTGCGCAAACTGTGGGGCGCGACCCCCAGGGGGGGCGTGACACTGCCGACGGGGGGCGCGGGGTTTACAGAGGCCCCGCGCGCTTCCCAAAGGCACTTAAATTAAGTGCCGGGGGAGCTGCAGGGCCTCTGTAAACCTAACTTACCGTGGCTCCGGCGGCTTCCTCCCTGCGGCGCCATGGCAACGCGGCGTCAAAATGACGCTGCGAGGTCATGTGACGTCACGTTGCTATGGCAACGTGACGTCATTACGCCGGAGCGCGGGTAAGTTGGGGTTGGGGGGGCGCGGGAGCGAGGGGACAGCCGTCAGGGGGGCGCAGGGAAAAAAGTTTGCGCCCCCCTGGGATAAGCCATTCGTTGTAAAGCGAGGACTGCCTGTACTGTTATTTACACATGCAGTTTTCCTTTATTTTGGAGCGTATCCTATTCCCTTGAGCCCCAGTTCTCCCTACCTAGCAGGGAAATCCTATCCTATACTGATAACCTGACCTGTTGGGGAGGGGGCTTGAGCTCCCGTGGCACACATGACCGTTTTTCTAACAAGCTTATGGTGCAGAGAGTGAGCTGAGAATGAGCTCAGAGCCCAAAGCCAACGGCTATATCAGGGGATAAATAAAGCCAGGTCCCCCAGCTCAATGCCATGTACGGGGTTAATAATATGAATTAAGTGCTGCCAATAAACCTCTATCCCACTCCTCTGTGCTATGTGTTTGGGGTTATTATCACACCGTCTCCTGCTGCCATTATTTCCCCTAAAAAAGAGGTTATAAGCATTTGATAGTCAGGGGTCACACAAACCCCCACCTGAATCAGACCCCCCCCCCCCCCACCTCACCCACCAGCTGAATCAGACACCCCCTCACACCTGAATCAGACACACACCCCTCCCCACCTGAATCATATACCCCCCACATGAATCAGAAAACCCCCACCTGAATCAGACCCCCCCACCTGAAGCAGACACACCCACTCACCAGAATACGACACACGCCCCCCCACCCCTCAACTGAATCAGACACCACCCCCCACCTGAATCAGACACACATACCCCCCACCTGAATCAGACTCAGACCCGTCCCCCCACGTTAATTAGACCCCCCATCTGAATCAGACTAAGAACCCCCCATCTGAATCAGACACACACCCCCACCTGAATTAGACCCCCCTACACCTGAATCAGACACCCCCCTGAATCAAACACACCCCCCACCTCTGAATCAGACTCAGAACCCCCACCTGAATCAGACACACACCCCTCGCCTGAATCAGACACACACCCAGACCTGAATTAGACCCCCCCACACCTGAATCTGACACCCCCACCTACACCTAAATCAGACCTGTCCCCCCACCTGAATCAGACACCCCCTACCTGAATCAGACTCAGAACCCCCACCTGAATCAGACACACACCACTCACCTGAATCCCCCACCTACACCTGAATCAGACACACCCGCCACCTACACCTGAATCAGACACCCCCCACACCTGATTCAGACCCCCCACCTGAATCAGACCTCCCCACCTGAATCAGACACGCACCCCTCCTGAATCAGACACACCCCACATGAATCAGGCACACCCCTCAACTGAATCAAGACACCCCCCACCTGACTCCAGACACCCCCCCCCCCACACCTGAAGCAGACACAATGCCCCCCCCCCCACCAGAATCACACCCCCACCTGAATCAGACACACCCCCAGATTTCACCTTTGGTCGCTCTCCCGTGCTGGGAAACACCCCTCCCCGCCTCCCGTGTATCCGCGAGTCGTGTCCTTGGAAGGGTTGGCGCCGGAGGGATGTACCAGAGGAAGCTCAGGGAGAAGAAAGACTACACATTATGTCATTAACAATATGATAGTTTGCTCATTCTTTTATAGGGTTATATTCCAGTTTTTTGTGTTGTTATTATTATTTAAAGCCGCCCCTCTCAGAAAGGAATATTGGGTCCCATCTGCTGGCTGCACTCCTGTCTCTCAGCCCATTATACCACTGCCTGAGCCTGGCTGCAAGCTTTTCTTTGCCCCTTTTCTTTTCTCTCCCTTTTTTTTTTTTTAAGCTTTTTATTTACGTTCCCAAAAGCCGAGTGGAACTTGCTTAATAGATTAACGTCAGATGTGTGCAAAGCAGGCCAATAATACCTAATGCATTCGCCTTTTGTCTGCCAGGCTCTCACACGGACATTTTCCACTCAAAAAAAACACTTAAAACACATCAGCGACAATCCTACACAAAACAGCCACTTGTTAGATAATTGTGCGGCTACCTGCAGGCTCTCGGCTTCCGCAAACACACACACACACACCCCTAAACAAACACACACAGCGGCGTGCGCACAGCAATGTACACATACAGACACTACTATATACGCACACAAACACACATACAGACAGACCGCTATATAGACATATAGATACACACAGCTATATAGACATACAAACACACACACAGGGGCGCACACACACACACACACGCACACAACCTCCCCCCCTCCCTTCCTGCTATATATGCATACAAACACACACCGCTATATACACACACACAGGGGCGCACACAGCTGTATGCACATACAGTCACACACCACTATATAGACATATAAATACACACACACACACAGCTATATAGACATACAAACACACACACAGGGGCGCACACACACAGAACCTCCCCCCCTCCCTTCCTGCTATATATGCATACAAACACACACCGCTATATACACACACACAGGGGCGCACACAGCTGTATGCACATACAGTCACACACCACTATATAGACATATAAATACACACACACACACACACAGCTATATAGACAGCGTTGTAGATCTGCGTGTATGTTTAGGATCATTGTCTTGCTGCATGACCCACTTTCGCTTCAGCTCACGGACGGGTGGCCTGGCATTCTCTTCTAGGATCATCAGATACAAGGCAGAATTCATGGTTGTGTCAATGATGGCAAGCCGTCCGGGTCCCGAGGCAGCAAAGCAGCTCCAAACCATCACACCCATCACCATGCTTGACGGTTGTGGTGAGTTTCTTCTGTCCGAGTGCAGTTTTGGTTTTCGCCAAACAACGTTTCTCATTGAGGCCAAAAAGTTCTACCGTTGGCTCGTCTGTCCAGAGAACATTGTTCCAGAAGTCTTGTGCATCATCTATGGGCTCTTTGGCGAACTTCAGACGGGCAGCAACGTTCTTTATAGAGAGCAGTGGTTTCCTCCTGACTATCTTTCCATGAACACTCACATTAGCCAAGGCGAGAGTGGCCAGCAGATCCTTGGATGTTACTCTGGAGTTCTTTGTGACTTCCTGGATGATTTGCCGGTTTGCCATGAAACAGACACACAATCAGATACATCAGGGGAAACACAATATATGGTGACAACAGAGCCTAGGCAGCCACTAGGGGGAACAGAGAGCAAAGCATTCCAGACCAGAGCGGGGGGGGGGGGGGGGGGGAGGTTTGCAGGAGTCAGCCTGATAAGGGTCTCCCCCCCCCCCCCCACTACTTGCAGGATGCCCAGGGTTCGTCTGCATACGTGGACTAGTGGCTAACTGATTTTCATATAATGTTAAATAAGAATAAAGCTGCGACTAGGATTAATAATAATAACTTTATATATGTAGCACTTTTCTCTCAATGGGACTCAAAGCGCTTCACGGTTACAAAAAGGGGAATATAAGAAAACATTTAAGGTTATAAACAAGACCAAAACACAAGGAAAGATACAATACAGGATGGGACGGTGCTGTAGCTATTAAATGCCAGACAGGCTGTGGTTAATTTATTAAATGCCTGGGTAAACAGGTCGGCCTCGAGCCTTTTTGTATAGATTCCCAGAGAGGGGCCTCTCCCGCTGTACGAGGAAGACTGTTCCAAAGAGTGGGAGCAGCGTGGCTAAGAGCTCGGGCGCCGAAGGAAGTCACGGAGATTCTGGGAACTGTTAGGAGTCCTTCACCTGCAGATGGAAGTGAGAGAATGGGAGTGCAGGGAACTAGAAGCTCCTTCAGATAGCTGGGACACTGGTTATGTAGGGCTTTGAATGCCAGCAAGACAATCTTGAAATACATTCACCATAGTACAGTATGTATATATACATAACATAATACATATATTTTACATATACATTTAAAAACATCACAAAACACACAACATTATCAACAAATATCATCATAGCATATATAACCATATACACATACCTAAACTAACATACATGGGGCATACATACATACTTACATGGGGCACACACAACAAGTACATACACCATGACGATATACATTCACAAACACACGGCTTAGCACATGTACCACTAAACACACACACACACACACCACTACAACACACACATTACACAAAAACACGCGGGCTAACAGACACTGAAACACTCCGTTTGTTTTAACCCCACAACAAGTCACACAATCCCTACACACACTTTTACAGAAACAGACTCCTCTGGGTACACACACACACACACCCTGAGCAACCGACAAAGGGAAATTTGCCCCCGAAACGTTGTGATATTTTTGTTCAGTGCCGTTAAAAATGAAAAACAACATTGTGGAAACAATCGGATTTCCCAGTCACCCCCAAAATTAGAAGCAGAATTTGGCACGTCTGCCGGATGGAACAGTTGACGAGTATGGTCAACAACACCGGCCCAAATTTCCTAAAAGTCTGGACGCCTTGGCTGGCCCAGACAGATATCCCAGGGGTAAGCATCTCTGCGATCCTACATTGGTAGACACAGATGCGTTCTCCTTTGACAGTGCAGGATCTGCTACCACAGCGGTGCGCAAACTGTGGGGCGCGACCCCCAGGGGGGGCGCGACCCTGCCGACGGGGGGCGCGGGGTTTACAGAGGCCCCGCGCGCTTCCCGAAGGCACTTAAATTAAGTGCCGGGGGAGCTGCAGGGCCTCTGTAAACCTTACTTACCGTGGCTCCGGCGGCTTCCTCCCTGCGGCGCCATGGCAACGCGGCGTCAAAATGACGCTGCGAGGTCATGTGACGTCACGTTGCTATGGCAACGTGACGTCATTACGCCGGAGCGCGGGTAAATTGGGGTTGGGGGGGGCGCGGGAGCGAGGGGACAGCCGTCAGGGGGGCGCAGGGAAAAAAGTTTGCGCCCCCCTGTGCTACCACATAGAGACGGACGATTCGGCTAGACGTTAGAGAGGAGCCCGGTGAGCATGGCCGATGCCAGGATTCCAAAATTGTGGACAAAAAGGCGGCTTTCCCCTATCCCTCCCTCCCCCCCCCCATCTATCCCTTCCTGCCTGTATATTTATTTATTTATTTATAAAATATTTTACCAGGAAGTAATACATTGAGGGTTACCTCTCGTTTTCAAGTATGTCCTGGGCACAGAGTAAAACAAATAATACAAGGTTACAAGTACAGTTACATAAATGAACAAGGTATACATTATATACAAGACATTGCGTGCACAGTTAAAGAAAATATATATTATGAGCGTATGAAACAGTTACAGACCAGATTGTCTCGTTCGTCTGGTAAGTGATGTCCGTGGTTTGTATGTTACCCTCAATTGGTGTCCTATATATGTGCAGTGTTGTTAAAAATAAGGGGAAAAGTTGATTCCTAAGACAATGGTTTGTGATACACTGTATGCATGATAAAACCCAATAAAAGTAAAGTTGAAAAAAATTAAAAAAATGTAAAACAAGATATCATGCAATTATAATCATTGACTCCGGGTGCGGGAGTGAATATACTTTACACACACACACACACACACACACACACACACACACACACACACACACACACACACACACTAAATATAACATGGAAGTGTCAACATGTGTAATGCAGCCTCACTGAAATCATGCTAGTGTGTGTTCAAATAACAGCCTGCGGGAAAATAAAACCTCTGCCAGCTGTTAAAAGGCATCCAGGTGCATTAGAGGAGGGGAGTATCCAGGAGACCTGAGCACTAATGTATGTATATTTTTTATCTATATAGCGCTCACAGTGTACTCAGCGCTGTACATGAGAGACAACACATTACAGGGAATTCTAATACAATTAAGTGCAACAAAGTCAGACCATAGGAACGAATATCCCTGCCCCTGGGGAGCATGGTGAAGGGTTAAACCTGGAAGCGTCAATCTAGTCGAGGCCTTTGTGGGAGCAAAGGGGTTAAAAGCGAACGTAGCTGCCAAAGTGCGATGGTGCAAGGGGTATGAAGTAGCATTCGCTTTGTTACTCACGAGTGTTACTTAATGTGACAGTAGAAAGGCCTGTGTTATTTACTCACAGCTCCTTTTTCAAAGGGGTGATTATTTGAAAATAAAAGCCTCCAGCGCGGAATGGGTTAATAAGCGCAGCTCTCTTTAATAGAAGAACGTTTTTTTAAAAAAAAAAGTCGTGGGGGCTGTGCCAGAGCCACGCCGGCCACTGTGCCGGAGCCACGCCGGCCACTGTGCCGGAGCCACGCCGGCCACGGTGAAGGCGAGGAGTACGTCCTCATTGTAGCGATGCGAAACCAGTGCGTTTCGTACGGCTCCCGGGTGTTAAATGAAACCTCTACCACGGGGACGGGCCAACTCCGGTCCCCAAGGGCCACCAACAGGTCAGGTTTTCAAGATATCCCTGCTTAAGCATAGGTGGCTCAATCATAGCTGGCTCAGCATAGGTGGCTCAGTTTCAGCACAGGTGGCTCAATCAGTGGCTCAGTCTTCGACTGAGCCACTGATTGAGCCACCTGTGCTGAAACTGGGACATCCTGAAAACCTGACCTGTTGGTAGCCCTTGAAGACCGGAGCTGGCCACCCCCCTCTGCTCTAGCAGCGGTCAATAGCAGGCATTAGGGTGAATCAGCGGAGGCGTGCCAGAGAGATCAGGCTGAACAAGGTTTTGTGCCTCCGAGTACCAAATTAGGTGAGCGCCCCCCCCCCCCCTTGGGGAGGCGGTGAACGGGTTAAAAAGTGCTACATCAGCCTTCAACACATATGGGTTTCAAGTCACTTCCCTACAGCTTGTGGGGTCCCCATCTCCACCCCCCACCCCCCCCTGCAAAATCATCAGTGCCGGGGGAGCGTGCACCCTCTCCCCCCCCCCCCCCCCCCCTCCGTCCATGCGTGGAGCTGTCAGCACACACAGCTCACTGCATTACAACTCCATTATAGAACAGGAGCAGCAGCACATGGCAGCTGTCAGCAGCAATATCATCCACGCTATAATTCACTGTACTTTCTCCCCCCCCCCCCCCTCCCCCCCCAACAGCATTTAAATAGCAGTTCTACCTAGCAGGCCAATTTCCCTAGCTCCTTCCTGTGCTTTTTTCTTTCTTAAAGATACAGCGCTCCTATTTATCCCCTGCCGGGTAATGTATGTGTTTAAATATACCAAGAGCAGGCATCCCTCACCCCCCCCCCCCCCGATCCCCCCACACACTGTCTCTTCTTTGCTTCTGTCTATTCTGTCCCCTTCTCTGACTCATTCTCGCTCTGCATCCCCCGCTTTCCTCCTCTTCTTCAAATCTACCTCTTGTCCTGTTTCTTCCACCTCTCCCCTCGGAGGTTCTTCACCCTTCCTCCTTCTTCCATCTTATTAATAATAATAATACTAATAGCATGTTCTTGTATAGCGCTGCTAGTTTTACTTGGCGCTTTACAGAGACATTTTGCAGCCACAGGTCCCGGAGCTTACAATCTATGTTTTTGGTGCCTGAGGCACAGGGAGATAAAGTGACTTGCCCAAGGTCACAAGGAGCCGACATCGGGAAATGAACCAGGTTCCCCAGCTTCACACTCAGTGCCAGCTCCCCCCTTTACCCTTTCACACCACCCCTCTCCCCCCCCTTACCCCACCACACCACCCTCTCTCCCACCCTTACCCCATCACTCCACTTTCTCTCTCCCCCCTTACACCACCGCTCTCCCCCCAAAACTCCATCACACCACCCCTCTCCCCCCCTTCCCCATCACACCACTCTCTCCCACCCTTACCCCATCACACTACCCCTCTCCCCCCCATACCCCATCACACCACCCCTCTCCCCCCATACCCCATCACACCACCCCTCTCCCCCCCATACCCCATCACACCACCCCTCACACCACCCCTCTCTCCCCCTTACCCCAACAACTCCACCCTCTCCCCCCTTATCCTATCACACCACCCCCTCTTCCCCCTTATTCCATCACCCCTCCCCCACCTTACACTATCACACCACCCCTCCCCCCACCTTACACTATCACACCACCCCCTCTCCCCCCCCCCCTTCCCCATAAAAAAAAAGAAAGAAAGAAAGAAAACTAAATATCTCTAGTTGTCCAGACAGGGGGAGAAAAATACAGGCAAACATCCATCATTTTCTCTGTGGGGTTTTGCAGTAATTGAACCATTACGGTACAAATAAAGGCAGCAGCCGGTCCAGAGGTAAAGAGAAGCAGGAGTGATCTAGATGCTTGAATTAGAAGTCTTGTGTCGCTATAAATGCCCTGACCCCCCCCCCACCCCCCATTACACCCGCACCCAGACCCCCACCCCCCATTACACCCGCACCCAGACCCCCCACCCCCCCATTACACCCGCACCCAGACCCCCCATTACACCCCGCACCCAGACCCCCCATTACACCCGCACCCAGACCCCCACCCCCCATTACACCCGCACCCAGACCCCCACCCCCCATTACACCCGCACCCAGACCCCCACCCCCCATTACACCCGCACCCAGACCCCCCATTACACCCGCACCCAGACCCCCCATTACACCCGCACCCAGACCCCCCACCCCCCCATTACACCCGCACCCAGACCCCCACCCCCCATTACACCCGCACCCAGACCCCCACCCCCCATTACACCCGCACCCAGACCCCCACCCCCCCATTACACCCGCACCCAGACCCCCCACCCCCCATTACACCCGCACCCAGACCCCCACCCCCCATTACACCCGCACCCAGACCCCCACCCCCCATTACACCCGCACCCAGACCCCCACCCCCCATTACACCCGCACCCAGACCCCCACCCCCCATTACACCCGCACCCAGACCCCCACCCCCCATTACACCCGCACCCAGACCCCCACCCCCCATTACACCCGCACCCAGACCCCCACCCCCCATTACACCCGCACCCAGACCCCCACCCCCCATTACACCCGCACCCAGACCCCCACCCCCCATTACACCCGCACCCAGACCCCCACCCCCCATTACACCCGCACCCAGACCCCCCACCCCCCATTACACCCGCACCCAGACCCCCACCCCCCATTACACCCGCACCCAGACCCCCCACCCCCCCATTACACCCGCACCCAGACCCCCACCCCCCATTACACCCGCACCCAGACCCCCACCCCCCATTACACCCGCACCCAGACCCCCACCCTCCATTACACCCGCACCCAGACCCCCCACCCCCCATTACACCCGCACCCAGACCCCCACCCCCCATTACACCCGCACCCAGACCCCCACCCCCCCATTACACCCGCACCCAGACCCCCACCCCCCATTACACCCGCACCCAGACCCCCACCCCCACATTACACCCGCACCCAGACCCCCACCCCCCATTACACCCGCACCCAGACCCCCACCCCCCATTACACCCGCACCCAGACCCCCACCCCCCATTACACCCGCACCCAGACCCCCACCCCCCATTACACCCGCACCCCAGACCCCCACCCCCCCATTACACCCGCACCCAGACCCCCACCCCCCATTACACCCGCACCCAGACCCCCCACCCCCCCATTACACCCGCACCCAGACCCCCCACCCCCCATTACACCCGCACCCAGACCCCCACCCCCCATTACACCCGCACCCAGACCCCCACCCCCCATTACACCCGCACCCAGACCCCCACCCCCCATTACACTTGCACCCAGACCCCCACCCCCCATTACACCCGCACCCAGACCCCCCACCCCCCATTACACCCGCACCCAGACCCCCACCCCCCATTACACCCGCACCCAGACCCCCACCCCCCATTACACCCGCACCCAGACCCCCACCCTCCATTACACCCGCACCCAGACCCCCACCCCCCCATTACACCCGCACCCAGACCCCCCACCCCCCATTACACCCGCACCCAGACCCCCACCCCCCATTACACCCGCACCCAGACCCCCACCCCCCCATTACACCCGCACCCAGACCCCCACCCCCCATTACACCCGCACCCAGACCCCCACCCCCCCATTACACCCCGCACCCAGACCCCCACCCCCCCATTACACCCGCACCCAGACCCCCACCCCCCATTACACCCGCACCCAGACCCCCCACCCTCCATTACACCCGCACCCAGACCCCCACCCCCCATTACACCCGCACCCAGACCCCCACCCCCCATTACACCCGCACCCAGACCCCCCACCCCCCATTACACCCGCACCCAGACCCCCACCCCTCACAACTCATTTCTGGGGTTGGTTTGTTTTTATTCATTACCCCGGGAGAGAGGGGGAGGGAGGGGGAGCTTTTAAAAAAAATGTTTATTATTATTATTTCAAAAGAAAGATTTACATCGGAAATGTGTTTCTTGGAGTGTTTACGGGCGGTCATTTCCTCCGGCGAATTATCCTGTCTTTGGGGTATTTCCATTCCGCATATTATAATTTAATTTTTTCCCCGTTCTCTCTCTCCCACCTCCGCCGAGTATACGCTTCTGGCACTTTAACCGTGTCAGTACCAGAGGGATTGCTCTGGCTCAGAAGGGGTTAATAAACAGGCACGTATTACCCGTGTTAGATAACCTCCTGCTATGTCTATGCTACTCTCTATTAACTTAATCAATCTCCTTTTATTGACACCCTCTTACACCTGCAGTGATACCGTTTGCACAGGTTCCTATTACATCTGTTCTTCACTACACGGCTCAGGGCAGGGGCGGCCAACTCTAGTCCCCAAGGGCCAGCCACCAACAGGTCAGGTTTTAAGGATATCCCTGCTTCAGCACAGGTGGCTCAGTCAATGACCGAGCCAATAATTGAACCACCTAGGCTGCAGCAGGGGCGCCCCTTAAAACCTGACCTGTTGGTGGCCCTTGAGGACTGGAGTTGGCCACTCCTAGCTTAGATTGTAAGCTCTTCAGGTCAGAGACCCCACTCCCTTACTCAATTACAGCACTTGCACTCACCCTTGTATGGACCATCCATCACCTTCCACAGCCACCGTGTGTTTCCCTGTGTACATGTTCAGCGCTCTATAAGAATAAATAAATACTACGCTATTATTTGTGGGCTAAGTTTTTTTTAATTTTAATTCTATGCAATAAAATAAATCAATGTTTTGAAATGGAATGCATTATACAACTTCGTTAGTTTGCTTTCAGATTAAAACTAGTGATGACAAATATTATATTAACCGACTTCGGGGTAAATTCTATATAGAGCGAAGCTGCCGTTCGGCATGTTTTTGATTTAAAAAAAATAATAAATCCCACAAACAGCAGCTTGGCACTATATAGAATACTTGGCACTATATAGAATACTTGGCACTATATAGAATACTGTTGTTTTTTTTTTATTATTTGTTATTGTTTGCTAATGTATTGCTCTGCAAATGCAACTCGGTGCAACACCTTCTGCTATTCCAGTACAGCTCTGCTGACCACTCCTATTCCAGTACAGCTCTGCTGACCACTCCTATTCCAGTACCAATGCTGTCATGGTCCAAAAAGGTGGCCCGGCTGTGCGGTCACTACGCTGATAAATATAATACTATAATATATATATATATATACTACGCTGATAAAGCCGGGGTAACCCAGGCAACGTTAGAATGTTGTCACTTGGAAGATTCCGAGGAGTCGATGAAAGAGTCAGCTGGAACCAGGACTCAGGCAGATGAACATGCACAACCAACACTGGCACCTCCTGGCTCTGCCCAGTGTTCCTCAAGTGCCCAGCCTGGTCCTGCACATGGTGAATCCCTGCCCTGCTAACACCCCCTCCCCCTCCCCCCCCCTGAGCTTCCTCTGCTTTAAGTCTAGTAATAGATAGGCAGTGAGGCATTTAAAGTGAGGTTTTTAAGTGATAAATACAGTTAGACTACAGTTTGACTATAGGTGACTGGGGACTGGATCTACTGCACACTCTTTTACTCAAGACAACAAACGGTAAGCTATTCAGATCACACTATGATCCCATGCCTGCTAACCTGCATATTTCAATCCCCCACCCCTTTACAACTTATTTACTGCAGTCTCTCCCAAAACTGACTGCACAATACACTGAAACCCTGAACTGACTCTAGCATTGCAATACAGCTAAACCTTTGACAAGGAACAGGCACACACCTGCTGTTAGTCTGCTCACACTCACTCTGCTCACAACAGCTCCTTGCAGCACTGCCTACCTCTGGCATCATGAACCTGCTATTTATTTTAACTTTTTTCTTTCTCCTGGCCTCATGGAGATGTTACTCCCTCTACCCACTACAAACTCCTCCATCCTGGCCCACACCCAACATCACCATACACCCTGGACTACTCAAAAGCCTTGCACTATCTACTGAATGTTGGTGGAGAACTCTAAAAACCAGCACACCAACCACTGCTCACTCTAATGGAAAACATCACAAATTTACAACTTGCAAACAACTAACCAAATTTCTACTCATACTATTACTCTCTTTAGCAGGTGATATTGAACCTAACCCAGGTCCTCCCATTTCAGCTCTGTCCCATGCCCCTGTGAATTCCACCTTTAAATTCCAAAAAGGGCTATCTGTCGCCCATATAAACATCCGGAGCCTGCTGCCCAAACTGGATGAACTAAGGGCATGGTGCCTTATGCATAAACCCAAAGCCATCGTTCTTACAGAAACATGGCTATCCCCTAAAACCCCTGATGCAAATATCGCCATTCAGGGATACTCCATTTTTAGGAGAGATAGGTCAAAGAGAGGAGGAGGGGTGTTATTTTATATTGCAGACACCTTACAATTTACACTGTTAAATTGCCCACCAAGCCCACCCTCTTTTGAAACTCTAGTTGGCAAAATCTGCCTCCCCTTTTCTAAGCCCATCTTACTCGCTGGCATCTACCGCCCCCCTAAAGCCCCTCTACAATCCCTGACTGATATCACCCAATTTCTTGGCTCCATATCCTCTCTGAATGAGAAGAGTGAGCTGCTAGTTCTAGGGGATTTCAACTTCAATTGGCTTGACCCTAAAAACCACAAAATCCAGATACAACTCAAGTCACTTAACCTATCACAACTCATTTCCCAACCCACACGGATAAACCTGAAATCGAATAACCATTCCTTGCTAGACTGGATTCTCTCCTCAAACCCCAGCAGAATCCAATCCTCTGGCATCCTTCCTGACATTTTCAGTGACCATGCAATAGTGTACTGTGTAAGGAAAATTAAACCGCCCCAATCAAGCCCTAAAGTTCTCCTCACTAGAACATTTAAAAACTTTAACCCACAACAGTTTCTGGATGACCTTACCAACTGCCCATGGCACAGATTCGATTTAATTCCCGACCCCGATTCTGCGCTGGACTATTTCCAATCCGAGTTCTTAAAACTCTGCGATACCCATGCTCCACTACGCAAAATAAGGGTATGGGGGGCCCACCCTCCATGGGTTACAACTGACCTTATAGCACTCTACCAGTTCAGGGATGCCTTGTGGAAAAGCTACAAAGTAACTGGCACTACCAAGGATCTCAATCACTACAGATGCATGCGGAACATGTGCACAAGGCAAACAAGCCATGCAAAAGCACAATATTACTCTGACAATCTCCACCAAAATACATCAAACCCAGCTAACCTCTGGAAGGTTATCAACAATATATTCCAGCCTCCTAACCATCAACAACCAAGTAATATCACTAAGGGGGATATTACTCTGACAACCCCCACTGACATTGCAAATGCATTCAATGATTACTTTGTGGGGTGTGCCACTAACTTATTAGCGAAACGCAGCCCAAACCACAAACATGAATCTCATCCTGGGAGTATCCCTACAGTCCCACCCCCTCCCAACACTGCCCACAATTTTCAATTTAGCCCAGTATCTGAAGAGGAGATTACACAAGCGCTCCTCAAACTAAAACTAAGCAGCCAATGTGGACCCGACTTACTACAATCTAGGTTCCTACGACTTGGTGCCCCAGCCATTTCCAAACCAATTGCGTCCATAGTCAACTCTATCCTGTCTGCAGGCCATATCCCTAAGACCTGGAAAACTGCCAGAGTTGTCCCAATCTTCAAAAGTGGGGACAAAAACACTGTCTCAAACTACAGGCCAATCTCACTTCTCCCAATTCTATCCAAAGTTATGGAAAAATGTGTCCACTCCCAATTAAGCGATTTCTACACCAAGACAAATTTCCCTAGCCAATTCCAGTCTGGGTTTCGTCCCAAACACTCCACCGTAACTACCCTGCTAAAAGTTTGCAATGAAATCCAGTGTGGAATGGAACGGGGACAACTCACTGGTGCAGTATTCCTAGATTTTGCAAAGGCTTTTGACACAGTTGATCATGTTATCCTGCTTAACAAACTCCAGAGCTCTGGAATAGGGAAACATGCTTTAAACTGGTTTCAGTCCTACCTATCAGGAAGATCCCAACATGTGTCCATCTCAGGCTCTAACTCTAACCCCCTGGATATCACCTGTGGTGTCCCGCAAGGCTCTGTTCTGGGGCCCCTACTCTTCTCAGTGTTCATTAATGATCTTCCCACAGCTTGTAAGGAAGCCTCAATACACATGTATGCAGATGACACAATCCTATATGCACACAGCCATAGCCTCTCTGACCTTCAACACATACTTCAGTCTGACTTTTTGAGACTCGAAAACTGGATTTCCCAAAACAAACTGTTTTTAAACACTGACAAGACTGTAACAATGGTATTTGGGACCAAGACTAAATTTGTAAAGCTTCCAGTGACTGAGCTCCTGATTAGAACCAACGCTAACACCACCCTAACACCTGTCACTAGTTTTAAATACCTGGGCTTATGGTTTGACTCCCACTTAACATTCGGGATGCACATTGATACCCTGACAACCAAGACCTATGCCAAACTAGGGGTACTTTACAGGAACAAATCCTCCCTAAGTCTCCTGGTCAGACGGCGTATCGCACAGCAGATGCTAATGCCAATTATTGACTATGGAGACATAGTATATGGCTCGGCTCCTCAAACCCACCTTAGCAAACTTGACACCCTCTACAATTCAATTTGTCGTTTTGTTCTACAATGCAACTACAACACACATCACTGCGAAATGCTCAAAGAACTAGATTGGTCATCACTAGAGTCTAGGCGCAAAGTTCACCTTTCCTGTCTCACCCTCAAATACTTTCTGGGCAAGCTACCCAGCTACCTGAACAAGCTCCTCACCCCTACCACATGTAGCACCTATCACCTGAGATCAGACTCCAAAAGACTATTCATGGTCCCAAGGCTCAACAAAGTATCCGGACGTTCCTCCTTCTCCTTCCGTGCACCCCAAAACTGGAACAACCTACCAGAGACTCTCATATCCACCACCAGCTTAAGTTCTTTCAAATCTAAGGCTGTCTCACACTTTAATCTGGTCTGTAACTGTTTCATACGCTCATAATATATATTTTCTTTAACTGTGCACGCAATGTCTGTATATAATGTATACCTTGTTCATTTATGTAACTGTACTTGTAACCATGTATTATCTGTTTTACTCTGTGCCCAGGACATACTTGAAAACGAGAGGTAACTCTCAATGTATTACTTCCTGGTAAAATATTTTTATAAATAAATAAATAAGATAACTGAATCATCGGGATCTCTTCTCTATGACCCTAGCACATCGCTCTCCCGGGGGACACCCTTCTCTCGACTCCATCTTTCTCTACAGTGGACTTTCGTTTCCTCAGGTCATCAAAGGTGGACTGTATGAAGTCTGGCATTTCAATGCCCCCAAGGTTACGGATTCACAATGTATATATGTAATTACACCAATGATTACCTTGATAAGCATGTATATACACTGCAAATTACAGGCCCTTTCATTTATTTATTTATTTATAAAATGTTTTACCAGGA
Source organism: Ascaphus truei (assembly GCF_040206685.1). NCBI lineage: Eukaryota > Metazoa > Chordata > Amphibia > Anura > Ascaphidae > Ascaphus > Ascaphus truei. The sequence goes on from NC_134503.1 coordinate 5,729,802, forward strand.
AGTAATACATTGAGAGTTACCTCTCGTTTTCATGTATGTCCTGGACACAGAGTTAATATGACAAATAATACATGGTTACAAATACAGTTACATAAATGAACAGGGTATACATTATATACAATACATTGCGTGCACAGTTAGAGAAGATGTATATTATAGGCTTATGTAACAGTTACAGACCAGATTAAAATGTGAGACAGCCTTGGTTTTGAAAGAACTTAAACTGGTGGTGGATGTGAGAGTCTCCGGTAGGTTGTTCCAGTTTTGGGGTGCACGGTAAGAGAAGGAGGAGCGGCCGGATACTTTGTTGAGCCTTGGGACCATGAACAGTCTTTTGGAGTCTGATCTCAGATGATAAGTGCTGCATGTGGTAGGGGTGAGGCGCTTGCACCCCCTCTGTATTACTTTGCACCTGCAGGTACTGGGTGGCTGCTGAGAGATGTAGATCTGTGGGGTATATATGCCCCTCTAACTCTCCAGGAATTAAGGTTTTATTTGGGACTCCAAACTGGCTCAGTGTCCATAATCCGCCTCCAGCTTTTATATTATGCAGAAACTGATCAAAACTAGAACATTGTTGATGAGTGAAACTGCCTCTTTCAGTGAGTGAGACTCATGAGTCAGAGCGGACCATCCGGCACTGCAAAATGTGCTCACTGTCCCAGGTGCAGAAGCAGAGGAAAGGGAGCGAAGGGTCAAGTCAGCAGATGACCTGTAACAGAGGTGGGCAGATAAATCCTGCCCAGACTGAGTGAACTGCCCGTGACTAACTAGCTCCATTTACAAACCAATTACTAATCAATTAAGGATTTCTACATCTTTGTCTTTAAAATAAAAAACATAAACAACTGAGGACAAGAATTTCCCTCCCGGCAAAATGACCGCTCCTTACTGCGGAGAGCTGCAGGGAACTCACACATTAGTCAAACTCTTAAACCCTTCTCACTGACTGCCCCACACCTCTGGAATGCCCTTCCCCTCAATATCCGACTAGCACCTTCTCTATCCACCTTGAAGACCCACCTTAAAACACACCTGCTTAAGGAAGCATATGAGTAGCTCCGTGGCTGAAAATTAACACCTCACACATAAAGCTTGGCCCCCTGCAGACGCACTTGCCAGAACGCCCTCCTACTGTCTCTGTACGTTCTTCCTACCAACCAATTAGATTGTAAGCTCTTCGGAGCAGGGACTCCCTTTCCTAAATGTTACTTTTATGTCCGAGCACTTCTTCCCTTTGTGTTATTTATATCTTATTATTTATATGATTGTAACTATTACTGCTGTGAAGCGCTATGTACATTAATGGCGCTATATAAATAAAGACATACATACATACATTCATTCCAATGGCTTCCCCTCTATTCAATTAGCGTAAAGCCCATATAGCACGATTCTTTAGCTCATTTGTGGCACAGTGACACCCTGGAAATCTCATATATGAGAGTATTTCAGATTTGGGCCCATTTTCAAAAGGCTTTGAAGCCACTTCCCTCCTCTGGGGAAGACTGTAGTCCTTATTATATGAAAGGAGCTTACCTCTTCCTCCGCCCTGGCAAACTGCTTCGCGGCATATTGAACACACACCGGCTTTTCATTGAGAAAAATGAGCATTTTTCATTAAAACACCATTTTGTGGGTCCAAATCTCACTGATTGTGGTACTTGGCCAACTACGATGAATGTCATTGTCATACTATGGTAAACCTGCTTAGAGATAGGGTTGCCAGGTGTCCGGTATTGAACCGGACTGTCCTGTATTTGGATACTCTATCCAGTAAGAAATGAGAGTAGTACTGTAATACTGGACATGTATGTGTCCGGTATTTTCCTCCTTGGACATAGTGACCTGATGCACCTTTCACCATTATTTTTGGAGAAGCCACCTGGCAACCCTACTTAGAGAAGCCTTGGTGAGTGGATTCATTTTTTTGTCTGCTCGGGGGACTGCCCCTTTGATTACGATCTCATTTGAATTTAGCGCTCTGCTACAGGTATCTCTCACTCTCTGTGCAGCTGCAGCTTCACGCACCGGAGTCTCACGCAAGGCAGCTTTACACGTCTGTCAGCTATAACTCAGCCGATCATTCATGCCACGGGGACTGGGAGAAATTAGCGCTGTGATTAGTAAACTCTTAATACGCCGGCGATTACATTCCTGGTAGAAGGGAAGCTGGCAGAGCGTCACTAACGATGATGCATGGAAGGATGCCATGACACTCTGCCAAGATCAAACTCAAAAGGCTGATTCACGGAGGAGGCGGGGGTCGGACCTTCTGTAAACTGGATCCTGGGCTTGCGAATAGAACCACAGCTCTGTGCGTCTCACTGATTTGGAGTCAGTCTCGATGATTTTTTAGCTCATGCAGTCTTATACCCCGATAAAAATCATAACATGCTGTCATGCTCCTCTTCCTCGCTCACTGCTCCACTACGCAAATCCCTACACTGGCTTCCCACATCCACTACATTTAAAACCCTAGCTGTGACTTACAAAGCTCTTGACAACGCTGCCCCCCCTTACATCTCAGCCCTCATCTCCAAATATACCCCTAAACGCCCCCTATGTTCTGCCCACAACATCCGCCTTATTACCTCCTCTCACTCCCTCCTACCAGACGTCTCCCGTGCTGCCCCCTCTCTCTGGAGTTCCCCACCACGCACCATCAGACTCTCCCCCAGCTTTCAGATATTCAGAAACTCTCGGAAAACTCCCGTCTAAGGAAGCCTACCTAGCATCCTCCCAACATCCACCCCCCACCCCTATGGGTACCAGCGGTGTGGCTGAACCCAACACTATGATGACCCTCGGCGAACGTATTGTACGTTCAGGTTTTAATCCAACTCATCTCGAAGTTAGTCTTTTGAGTCTACACTTGACATCGAAGGTATCAACGGGGACGGGGCCCTCCTAATGCAACACGATCTCATATTGTGAAAGAACAATGGCAGCTTCTGCAGAGATTCTTTGTGATACTTTTATATTATTCAAATAATTTTAAGAAGATGGACTGGCAGCCACATATGTAAACTGATATATGCATACTGTACTGTATAACTGCACACTCAAAAACAATGGTAATGTGGAATTTGTTCACTACAACAGCAGGGATGTATGTCTTTACAGTATTTATCTGGCGCCATTAACGTACATAGCACGTCAGAGCAGTAATATATGTGACAATCATATAGATAATAAATAATAGAAATGACACATAATGGGAAGAAGTGCTTCTGACATAAAGAGACACTTAGGAAAAGGAGCCCCTGCTCCAAAGAGCTTACACTCTAATTGGTAGGTAGGAAGAACGTACAGACACAGTAAGAAGGTGTTCTGGTAAGTGCATCTGCAAGAGGCAAATGTTAATGTATGAGTTGTAAAGTATCAGCCATGGAGCTACTCATATACTTCGTTAAGCAGGTGTGTTTTAAGGTGGGTAGAGAGGGTGCTAGTCGGGTATTGATTGGAAGGGCATTCCAGAGGTGCGGGGCAGCCAGTGACAAAAGGTTTAAGGTGGGAGAGGGCTTTAGATACAAAAGGGGGTAGAGAAGACATCCTTGAGCAGAACGCAAGAGTCCGGATTTTGTTTAGCGAGAAATTAGGGCTGAGATGTAAGGAGGAGCAGAAGAGTGTAAAGCTTTAAAAGTGAGGAGGAGAATTTAGTGTGTGATCCAGGATTTGATACGAAGCCAGGAGAGGGATTTCAGCAGGGGAGACACCGAGACAGATTTAGGAAAGAGTAGCGTGATTCTGATGATCAGATAACCCCCATTCCACATCATAAATCATTCTCCAAACCATTTCTTTTTTGGATCTGCTTCTTTTGGTACTTTCTCCAACTGTCCTGACGTAACCCTCGGACTCGTTGCTCCTGATAATTACTAGTTGCTAATGCAGCCAAGTGCAATGTTTCACACTGAAACTCACTTGTAAGTTAAGTTCATGTAAATATGTATGGTACAGGTGTTATACATGTTGCAATGTAATCATTTTTAAATGTATACATTAACTGTATTATAGTAAGCTAGTGGAACTTTTACTCCTAAATGTTTTCTCACCTGGCCCTTTAAGTAGGGTGACCAGAAGTCTCAGATTTTAATGAAATGTCTCTGTGTCCCAACAATGTTCTCAAAATGGTTCAAATGTCCCAGGTTTTTAGCTTTTCCGTTTGCATTCACATAGAACTCTTAAAACCGTAAAAATAGACACAGCGTGTTTTTATGTAAATCAACCCCATTAAAGACTAAACATTTTTTCCCCCTCAAATTAAAATGTTATTGAAGACATAGCAGACAATCATTCATTTTGACACCTGAAATCTCTTAAGTAAATGTCTTAGCCACACCTCATGACAAAAGCACACAAAACGTCATCAAGGGGAAGGGGGGACAAGCCACCAAGTTTCTGTATCGTGGTCCCCTTAAAGAACACCGCTCTTTGCTTCTTTTCAACTTCCGTCTGGTAATTCCTCAGCATCTTCCTGTTCTTAACTACCTGCTACCCAACCCTGATTGGCGACTGCCTACCTAATGCTGTGTGTGTGAATTTGTTCCTAATTGTATACCCACTGAACGAGACTAAACATTTTAAATATATTGGTAAACAATTGATTAATATATCCCAAACCATGCTCCGTTTGAGAGTTTGTGTTATGAAATTGAAATAAATCAATACCGCATAAAATAGGGAAGCTATTAGAGAATTACCAGTATAATTCTTTTTAAGTGATGTCACTTGTTTTCCAAATTTTTTTTTTTTTAAGTGCCCTGGTTTCTATCTTTTCAAATCTGGTCACCCTACCTTTAGGAGAACTAGTTGAAAAGCCCAGCTCTAGGCCCACGCCAATAAACAGTAAGAGGTTAAGTAGAGTCAAAGTACATGAAGAGTAAAGTCTCTCGCGCTCTGTGGATCGAGCACTCAGGCCCACAAAAGGGTGCAAAGTTTTAGCATAACTTTACTCCCAGTCATATAAATTGGAGTAAAGGCGAGTTAAAGTTTAGCACCATTTTGTGCATCTAGACCTCCTAAACAATGTCCTGATTTGGTACTCTGGTATCAATGGGGTTTATAATGTAGGATTCCAAATGCTATTATCACCTGCCTCATTCTATGAGCCCAGCCCCATTATCTTATTATCATGCCTTTTAATTGTTGAGTCAAATTGTGAGAGCAACACCCCCACCCCTCTTTTTCTATGCAAGAATTTGCACCAACAAACATATTTGTAGATTGGAATACAGCTTTTGAGAGTTGCCACCTTGAATTCTCTGCAAAATGTAAAAAAAAAATTGAAAAAAACTTTGCGTTTCTGATTTTATTAATTAGTTAAACATCCTAAGGTCCAAACTGCTTTGTGGTCAAGAAAAAAAAACAAACAAAAAAACCATATCGAAAGAGTAAACTGCAGTTCAGCACAGAAAAATAAATCAGCACGGACCATACCAGACTAGGACACGTGGCAAGGTTGAAATATTAATGGTTCACTGCTACTGGTGTTAAGTGCACCTGATTGGAATAATGTTCATTAAATGATTCTTACAACTTGCTAAATGTTGATCAACAATGAATAATCCCAATAAAGTCCTGCAATGTGGGTGCTACAAAGCGGAGAGCTCACGGACCGGTAATCAGCCCCCTGTCCATATGTAACTTCCCCCCCGTGCATGGGCTTCTCAAACTCACATGCTCGCTCCCACACACACGTATCAGCCTCTTCCGCTGTCTCTGGAGCCTCGCTCTCGTTTTTCTCTGACGTCATCTTGCAACCGCCCTATCCCCGGCCGCATTCTGCAGGCCCGGCGCGAGGGCACGACGTCTCCCCTTTTTTTACTATGACCATTTCCGGCGGAAGCAGTTGACGCGGTCTCCCAAGTTTCCGTTTCTGGGTCTCCGAGCGGAGTGAGGGAGGACGGTGCGGCGGCGGGCCTCCTCCTCCTCCCTCTCGGCGGTGGCTGGCGGTGTGTGTTATGGCGGAGCTGGCGCAGGGCGCGGTCCCCGTGGGGATGAAGAACGAGGGATTCGCCGACGCGCTGCACAGGGTCCGGCAGGTGAGGCCGGGAGTGTAGGCCGCGGCCAGGCCTGGGAGAGGGAGGAGGCCTCGGAGGGGGCGGAGGGAGGCACCGTGACCCGCGGGGAAGAGAGGGGGGGAGGCTTCGGCTGTCCCAGTAACCGTGTCCTGAGGCCTCACTCTGCGCAAAGGCCCAACCCTCCTCCACTCACACCAGCAGGGCGCCTCTTTCCGGTTGGCCTATACTCTTCCCCCTCCCGCCTATACTCTTCCCCCTCCCGCCTATACTCCCAGGCCTTGACCCTTCTATACTTGCCCCCAGGCCTGGTCCCTTCCCTTAGGCCTGCGCTCCTCTATCCCTGTCCCTTTCCCTTAGGCCTGCGCTCCTCTATCCTGGTCCCTTCTCTTAGGCCTGCACTCCTCTATCCTGGTCCCTTTCCCTCAGGCCTGCACTCCTCTATCCTGGTCCCTTCTCTTAGGCCTGCACTCCTCTATCCTGGTCCCTTTCCTTCAGGCCTGCCCGCCTCCTAGCACGGTCCCTTTCCCTCAGGCCTGCCCGCCTCCTAGCCCGGTCCCTTTCCCTCAGGCCTGCCCGCCTCCTAGCCCGGTCCCTTTCCCTCAGGCCTGCCCGTCCCTTTCCCTCAGGTCTGCCCGCCTCCTAGCCCGGTCCCTTTCCCTCAGGTCTGCCCGCCTCCTAGCCCGGTCCCTTTCCCTCAGGTCTGCCCGCCTCCTAGCCCGGTCCCTTTCCCTCAGGCCTGCCCGCCTCCTAGCCCGGTCCCTTTCCCTCAGGCCTGCCCGCCTCCTAGCCCGGTCCCTTTCCCTCAGGCCTGCCCGGTCCCTTTCCCTCAGGGGTCCCTTTCCCTCAGGCCGGCCCGCCTCCTAGCCCGGTCCCTTTCCCTCAGGCTGGCCCGCCTCCTAGCCCGGTCCCTTTCCCTCAGGCCTGCCCGCCTCTTAGCCCGGTCCCTTTCCCTCAGGCCTGCCCGCCTCCTAGCCCGGTCCCTTTGCTTCAGGCCTGCCCGCCTCCTAGCCCGGTCCGCCTCCTAGCCCGGTCCCTTTCCCTCAGACCTTCCCGCCTCCTAGCCCGGTCCCTTTCCCTCAGGCCTGCCTCCTAGCCCGGTCCCTTTCCCTCAGGCCTGCCTGCCTCCTAGCCCGGTCCCTTTCCCTCAGGCCTGCCCGCCTCTTCTCCCAGGCCTTGACCATCTCTAACTGCCCTATGTCTTATGGGGGTATGCAAAAGTGACATCTCAGTAGCCCCAATCCTTAGATTTATTCTCTGTATATATGTATAGTGCCGACGGTGTATGCAGCACTTTACATAGACTATTGCAGGCGTGATGATTTACTGTCCCGTAGACCGTATAATCTAATTTTGTAAGTGAGTGACTTCTCCCCTCTCACCCGCTTGTCCTCTCATCATACCACTATTCCTCTGATAGTGCTTTAAAATGAAGCCATCAGTCACACCTCATACAATATACTGCAGCTATTGGTCTTTTTTTTTTTTTTTACCCGTTGAAAACTGGGATCTTTCCGATCTAACCCGTTAGTTTCAGCTCTGGGCACTAACAGTCATAACAGATCCCGTTACAGCTTCCTGCGTGCCGTGGGAGAGTTCTATAGCCATTTTACTTCCCCTGAAGACACCGGTAACTACACTGCTAATTCTCAGGAAATAGTGTCCCCGAAGCTGGAACTAACTTGGTTCAACCCCGGTGAACCCCCTGATCCTCATCCTGTGTGTATGTAGAAAAAAAGGACAGGGGTTAATAAGTAAGGGAGGGGGGGGGGGGGATACTGCTTTAATTAGACGAGGCATTTGCAAGATAATAGCAAAGCCTTTTAAAAAATGTTTTCAGATGGAGCAAACTGTGTTATTCACAGACCGCTTGAAGACCATTAGTTGTGTATGCTACGTCCAGACCGCTATAAAAGCCCTGACAAGTTTTGGGATAATTCCCTTTTTCCCGTATTCCACACGACACATTTTGCATCAGGATTCCAAGTGACAAATCTGAAAAGTCTTCTGCCTTCTTATGCTTGAGCTACCAGGCCAGCAGTTCTGCTCGTCAGATGTGAGTACAGTTATGTACATCTCAAGAGGTGACTGAAGTCTAACACTTTAATTTCCATGTATACTTGTGACTTCAAAGCCTGCCAGTGGCTATCCTCTCCCTTGTTCAATTACATAAACTCTCACATCGGGGAAGGGCTGCATCTTAACCCTTTCGATGCAGTGCATTGTTGGGCCCTCTGGCAGAGAAAGTAGAGTCTACCACTTAAGAGAGCGATTCAGCATTTTGCAGCTCTCTTCTGAGCACAAACTGATATGTTATCTGGTTTGGTTTGTTCTTTCTTTTTAGTGGCCTTGAATGTCACAGATGTTTGTAATCTCATTTAACACCGTTCTCTTCAGTATTCTGTGGGGACAGCCATCCAGCAGGAAAGGAACTCACTTCTTGACTTGTTCTTTTCCCAAATAAAATCTACAGCTAAACGAGGAACCTGCAATGAATCCCTGAGTTAATAACATTCAGTTAAAAAAGTATTTTCCTCTGTCATAACCCATCGAATCCTTATCGGGGGTGGGCAACGCCAGTCCCCAAGGGCCACCAATAGGTCAGGTTTTTAATGTATCCCTGCTTCAGTACAGGGGGCTCTAGCTGTCCCTGCTTCAGCACAGGTGGCTCTAGCAGTCCCTGCTTCAGCACGGGGGGCTCTAGCAGTCCCCGCTTCAGCACGGGGGGCTCTATCAGTCCCCGCTTCAGCACGGGGGGGGCTCTAGCAGTCCCCGCTTCAGCACGGGGGGGCTCTAGCAGTCCCCGCTTCAGCACAGGGGGGCTCTAGCAGTCCCCGCTTCAGCACGGGGGGGCTCTAGCAGTCCCCGCTTCAGCACGGGGGGGCTCTAGCAGTCCCCGCTTCAGCACGGGGGGGGGGGGCTCTAGCAGTCCCCGCTTCAGCACGGGGGGGGGGGCTCTAGCAGTCCCCGCTTCAGCACGGGGGGGGCTCTAGCAGTCCCCACTTCAGCACGGGGGGCTCCTGTTCTGTTGGTGACCCTTGAGGACTTTTGAGTTGTCCAGCCCTGCCTTATATCCAACACACAGTGGCAACATTGGGGTTCTAGGTGAAATTCTTTTTGGGGCTTGATCTGATAGATTTGGTGTTCAGCAGCAATGAACATGTGCTTGCCAGTCAAATCAACTCCAGCTCCCGACTGGAGCCTTTTTCAGGTTTATTACCAGTACTGGAAACGGGTTTACATGTAGCTGCAGAGCGGCATGCACATCGCCATACCTCTTGCCGTTTGTTTGTCGGCCAGTTCAGACTTGCATACATTAATACAATGCATAGCCGTTCGTCATCACTTAAAAAAATAAATATAAAGAGGTAAAAAGGGAATCGAAATGTTACATGTGGAGACTTTTCCCATGCTTCTTCCTTTCTCCGATGAGACTATTAGAGGTTTATATCAAACATGGTCAGTGTCCCATATAGGATTAAAGTGAGCTAATGGCGTCACCAGGTTTAATGGGTATATATTGGATGTCTTCTTTTTGACACACATAGTTATAGCAAATGATATTGTTTTCCTTTACATCAGCCTGTGGAGGGTGCTTATACTGTATTTTATCTTGGCCCATGATAATGTAACATGCTTATGCCATCCTTTCAAAGAACCGTCCAGGGAAGGTACAAACGGTTAAGGATAAAATGCAGCTGAACAGGGAACCTAATAGTTCACCAGTTTGAAATTGCAAACATTTCCCCTGAAAACTTTCAAATGTTACATATAAAGAAATATATTATTTTTTTATAGCCACTGACATCATTTAACTCCTTAACAATTTTTCTGTGCGCCACATGCATGGATCTGCTTGCTTACAGTAATTGTTTAATTTATTTGTTTTTAAGGTAGGAAGTTACTATATAATCTATTTTACAGAGAATAGCCTATATTGATGAGCAGTTTATCCTGCAAGGCTTGTGATCGATTTTATAGAGCCGTTTGCCATTCTCTAAATGCTGTACCTTTCTATTATGATGATCCTGATCTGAGACAGTTGGCAGTATCACACCTCAAGGTCACACACAGAGATTAACTGGGAGAGCGGACTAGTCGAGCTAAAATCCCCTGATGTCACATTGACTTTTCTCTTCCTGTGAGTAGTTTGCTGTACCCTGCCTGTGTACACCCTACAAGTATTAGGCAAGGCAGTGGTTCCCAAATGGATTGCTTCATCAGGCCTATCGGTCTACGTCAGACCATGTGAAAGCGCTCTGTGAAACGTTGGTAGGGTTCTCCATTTTCCTGTTTTTCCATGACCAATAAATAATGTTTTTATGGGATACGCACCCTCCTGTCTACTTTTTTGATACCTACAGTAGTGCTCTTCCAGTTTTTCTCCTTCTCTACTATCGGTCTACGTCCACCACTTGCTCTCAGTATTCAGAATCGTGCCCAGCCAGTGCCATGAAATTACCAGCTGATCCTCGGAAACCATAAAAGCAGGCAAGGGCCCAAAGATCTAAACCATGCCTGCTGCCAGATTGTTACTGCATTCAATTGATTCCTACCTGGAGACATATTTTTTGTGTTGCATAACGGTGAAACAGCCAGCATTGGAGTTTAGCCTTCTATGGTTAGGATGGTGATCGGGGTCTGGTCCACAATGTGTGAGCTAATTTTAAACCTGGCTGCATTTGTTTGAAGCTGGGGGAGTGTTTATACACGAGTGTATGTAGGTGTATTTTTATAGTGTTCTCCAGGTACGCAGTGCTTTACAACTTTTAGTATACAGTACAGGAAATATAATGGTACAATTGGGATAATGTATGTAAGGCCTCGTTTATAGCGCATGCTCACGACCGCGTAACCATGAGCGGGAGGTGACACGGAGGCGTGGCCGTTGCCCGGAAAAATCAATTTCTGAGATGTTTAAAATGTGCGCGCTTGGATGGGTCTAGCGCGCGCTCAATTGACAACATTACTTTGTTTTGTCGTCGCACGTGCGCCACCATTGGGAGAAAGGAGTCCCTGTCCCAAAGAGCTTACACTCTAACCGCTGGAGGACCCTGAAGTTTGAAAGCTTGTAACAGATAAACTACTTGTTGGTCCAATAAAAGGCATCCTACCCGCTCCTCCCTCTCCCTCCTGTTACTACGCTCTAATCGGCATTGTGTAAGCTGTCCTTCCAAGGCGTCCGATTAATTCACGCACCTTAATCGTGAGCTTTTTCCACCTTGACCTTTGCAATCTGGTATTTATGGGGAGCCAGTTAACCTTTCATGCTTTCTCTTTTACAGATAGCTGCTAAAATTGACGGGATCTCTCACTTGAATAATTCCGGATCTCTAGTGGACCCATCGGTATACGGTTATGGAGTCCAAAAAAGATCCCTTGATGACGGAGGTAAGGTGGTATGTCTTACACAGGATCTTTCCCACCCCTTTGCCTTCCTCATGCGCCTTGTTGTCTAAATGGCATAAATTGGTGGTTTTCAACCTTTTATTTTTACACGGTGCACCCCCTTCTAGAAAATATTTGTGCTGCTAACCCCCAATTAATAAATGTTGTTGTCAACTCATCCCATTATTGCTAACAGAACCATGTGACAGATCCCAGGCAGTATGGTGTCCTGAGCTCATGGGGGAACATACTTAATAAGGCCCCAAACTGCCCCTCATTGTGTGCAGACAGCATTGGGTACCCGCTCAATCACTGCGGGGGCTTCCAAAGTCATGCCCCATAATGTCCTGCTGCTGTGGATGCAAAGAATTGTGGGGAGCGACTTTGGAAGCTCCTGCTGTAAGTGACAGCTATACCACCCACGCTAAAGTGCAGTTTGGGGCCTTACTAAGTGCGCAGTCCCCACACGGGCTCAGTAACCCCTATACTGCCTGGGATTCCCCATTACATTGTCTTTTTATTAATCACTGCCAGAAAAAGCTGTTTTTACTGATTAAATTCATATATACATTTGCATGGGGTTTGTTTAGCCTGTAGAGTACACCCTCCTTTACAACTAGGGTGTAAAGTTGAATAACATTTTCATGCTCTTTAGTACTTATAGAGAACCATAAAAATTGTTAACCCCATCATGTCCAGGGGCCTGCAATATATTGCTATCCAATATGGTGAAGACACAACTTACAATGGAGTTAACTGGTTAAAATGGTTTATTTTTATAACTTGCCCCAGTTTTTTAAAATCTTGCTATACAGGGCTGAGTCAATACAATGGTCGTCCACATAAGGCAGCGGTGCGCAATCTTTTCTACTCACGCCCCCCCCCCCTCTCTTACCTTCTCTTTGGCTCCCGGCGTCAAATGACATTGCGGGGTCACGTGACATCACGTTGCCATGCCAACGTAACGGCGCATGACCACTGACGCCGCGTTGCCATGGCGACGCGCCGCCGAAGGTAAGTGAAGTTGCAGAGGCCTCACGCGATCCCCCGGCATTCATTTAAATGCCTTGGGGGGGGGGGGGGGGAGCGCAGGGCCTCTGCCACCGCCTGTGCCCCCCTTGAATAATCTTTTGCCCCCCAGTTTGCACACCGCTGAGTCATAAGGAACAGTGACGTTGTGTGAAAGTGTGAGGAACCCTGCAATGGAGCATTATGGCCTCTAATTAAGCCATGTATCCCCAATTGGCATCTGAGCATGATATTTTGTGCAACCTGGAAACCTCATGCTTCAGAAAATGAATGTATTCTGTTCATATTGGGTCCAGAAAAACACGTCCTAATATCTAAGAACACAGCACACGCTCCTCTACCCTCTGGATGCTTTCAACTTTGTTTAAAGAAGCAATCCAATACTGAATGGAAGCACTGGGTCTCCGGAGCAGAACCCCATTAATTTCAGCCTCGGGGACCCCCTGCTTCCGGAGGTACTTACCTCCGGCGTGGGTGCCGTAGCCTCTCCAGTGTTCACATTATGGTCGCTTTGCAAAGCTCCCGGGCTCTGCGGACCAATAGGAAGCCGTGACGTCATCCGGTGTGGCTTCCTATTGGCCCATGTGACGTGGGAGCTTTAAACTGCAGCAGTTACAGAACTCCATTCAGAGGTAAGTTTCTCTGGACCCTGGGGGGGCCCTGAACCTTAAATGAATGGGGTTCAGTTCCTAAGCCCGCCCCCCCCCCCCGGATCCAATCCTGTATTGAAAAAAGAAAATGAACAAATGGCTAGACTTGCTCCTTTACAATCCACCAATGCTTACTATCTATCTGCACCTGCGATGGTTATTCACTGGAGCAGGTCACACTTCCATGTTGCCCCGAGTAATGATTAGTAAGTGCAGAATACTTGTGTGAGCCAGTTACAATGCACAGCATTTTATTATAGAGAAATAAGATGAACTCTCTTGTCATGGACTGATATAGTTCTAGAAATAGTTACTAAGCAGCCAAGTACTTTAGCCGTTTGCTTTTTACTCCTCGCCAGCTTTGTATGTAAGTGACACATCGGCGCTTCAAATGCGTGATGCCAGATTCTGTACAAATTGTCGCAACTTCAAGATTGAATGACTAAAAGAAGATTACGGGTTTGAATATCTTGACCTGTTTGACACTTCAGCATAAAAAGCAACTCTGAATACAACACTATCGTACAGTTCTATGAAAATCTTACTCTCTGGTGTAATCGGGTTCCCCTTTGCTCTATCATTGGATCATCACCCTGTACTATGGTAAATGGTATACCCTTGTATTAATCCCCTGCCCCCCCGTACCTTTGTCCTCCCACACCCAGTCTCTGCTCCGGGAAGATGCTACGTGAATCAATCCCCTTGATTTTTTACGAATTGACTTTGCATTCCTGTTTATTACGACGGGGGGTGACCCAGCGACTTGAGCAGATCTGACTCGGACGTTTTAAAGCGGGCTTGATGACTGCTTTACTTTACTTCATGCACATGTTGGTTCTGTTCTTACGCTGACTGGTGCTGGGAGAGCAGGCGATAGCAGGCTGGGTTAGGGCTAGTCGTACAATGTTTGTGCGCCCTTAGCTGGGGTTTTGGCACATGACGTGGGGTATGGTCTTCATCAGTCGTTGGGAAATGAATCCAGGTATCGTAAGAGAGAGCAACAATACGTACAGTACTACCATTCTTTCATAAGGTGCACGCCCCCAAGAAACGTAACCAAACTTCCAAGTCTAAGTAGTCAACAGCAGGAGGGGACCGCACATCTACAACACGACCCCCTCTTACCTCCCCATGCAAAGTCCAGGACATGCTTGAAAACGAGAGGTAACTCTCAATGTATTACTTCCTGGTAACACATTTTATAAATAGTCAATTAATTAATGCATTGCATTATTCCCCATAACCTGCACCGCGGTCTGACGGAGAGCATCCTAGAAGATAAAAGCAGGACGTTTGCATTGTGATAAATAAGGGCCTTTACTGACCAGGAATGGGGCAAACATCCCCAAAAATTGCAGGCCCACATACCCGATGGAAGGCCGTGTGCGCACGGAACGTCACATTTTTGGGGGATATTAATTGCCTTTGCATGGGGGGTGGGGGGGGAAATGGGCCTGAGACCTTGTGGCGTCTGGGAGGTTACCTAGCAGCAGTCCATGCTGGGGAGGGGGGCTCTTTGGCCATCAGTGCTGAGACTAGGAGCAGATCTTTGGATTTGCACAAAGATTTAAAACTGCCGAAAATACCTTAGAAGTATCTATCTAACATAAGCCATTGAGTCTGTGATTACAGTTACCTGGTTGCTGTAGCTTTGTTTCCATAAGAGAGGTGTGGGCCCTTATTGTATTGGCCTGGTGAGCTAACAAGCAGCTGGTTGTCAAAAACTCCTCCTTCCTCCATCCACCCGGCACACCTCCACCCACCCGGCACACCTCCCAGCAGCTTCAGAGGCGAGCCCTGTATTTCCACTCCATGCCTGTTTCTTGGTCCGGACACTAGCTTGGCTGTGCATACAGTCGGCAAACGCGCAGTTGTTACTTGTTGTTCTTCCTGCATTGGTTTAGGGCACATCAGGGTTGCGCGTCGCCACCCTGCAGATAAGCGCCTAACGCAGTGTTCCCATGTACATGAATATCAGAAACCCCAGTGGCTCCTTAAGTACAAAACCTTTTAACCAGCTCCTCTTAAATGATTTGATTGCTGTTTATGTATTTAAAGAGGCAATCACCTCATTTAAGTCTGGGGGGGTTATCTCCAGGAGTTCAACCGTCTTATTCCTACCTCCGGGGACACCCGCTCGCAGAGATATTTATTTTTTTACGTGCAGGTGAAATGGAAGTAAAATCAAAGATGGCTGCCGTGCTCATGCAGTAGGAAGCCGCAGTGTCTTGCTCGGACTTTGGGGCTTCCTATTGGCCCATAGGAGTGAGGCTTGAATAGCAGCCATATTTAGTTCCTAAAAAAGCCCAGAATCATCTGCACATAAAGGGTTCTGTCTGTCCTGTCCTTTGATCATAATATTTTTATGGAATTGATTATTTACACAGCCATGTAACAGTGTTAAAATCTCACAACAGAAATGCTAACTGTTAGTGTGTGTTCACCACCTCAGTTGTAACTCTCAATACTTACTGTAATATAATATACAAGAAGGCATTTATCAGAAGAAATATGAATTACCATTAATCTTAAGATCTTTATTTAAATTAATAAAAGTACAAGAATCTAGTAGACAAAAATATTTAATTTCTCTTGGCTCCAATATGGCTGCTTTTTAATTTTTGTAATACTGTTGCACTGTTAATACTGTGCAACTCATTAAAAATGGCATTAAAGCAGGACTCCAAAGTGCTGTTTTTTTGTTTCCCTTTAATATGCACATCGATACAATCAACACCATAAGTAATTAGCCAAGTTGCCGATCTGTTCTCCTGTGATCGATCGGCGAAGATTCGGCTCGGGGGTTCACTAAATGGCTATCAGCAGAAGAGGACCCAAGATGCAAAGTTCTGTGGGGAAGATCATGTGACCAGGCAGGCACTAGATACAATTGGTGCACTGCTAGAGAGAGGACATGACTCAAAAAGGGGTGTGCCAAAGCTTGTTTCAGAAGAGGAAGGGGATGTGACTTTGTAAATGGTTGCTATAGCTTTATATTGCTTTTTTTTTTTTGTGTAAGTATTATCCAATACTACAGAACTAATGTATTTAAAAAAACACACACAGGATATTGCTTGGCTTGTTCCTTTTTTAAATGTGTGCAATGGGCTGCCCTGCCTTTTGGTTGTACATTTGTCTTCCAGCATCACAAGGGTTAAAGGAACAAGGTAAAGCTAGTGCACACAGCCCAGGAATTAACACTACTCTGGGCCTCTCGTGGCCTTTTGGTGCGGATCTATTTATCTTTGTACCTCCTGAATGTTTAAGCTGCTGTCTCCAGCCAATAGGAAGTGCCAGTGCAGCCACATTACACTGCGTTTCTTTCTCGGCTGTCATGTAGCGGTAACTGATAAATCTGCAGACCTCACGTGTGTTTCCCGAAGCCGTTTCCGTTTCTAACGCACCACGCAGTGTTCCAGCTACAGGGATTTCTAGTGTTTGCTTGGCCAGTATAGGCCCATTAAGCTGAATCGCCTCTTGACTTGCAAAATGCATTTTAAAATGGATCTGGTGAAGGCATCGCGCAGGTTTCCCCGGGGGGAGCATGTGCAGCCCAACTTGGGTTAAGGCAGGGGTTCTCCACTCCAGCCTTCAAGACCCTCAACAGGTCAGGTTTTTAGGATTTTTAGGATATCCTTGCATCTTTGACTGAGCCACCCCTGCTGAAGCAGGAATATCCTTAAAACCTGACCTGTTTTGAGAACCCCCTAGGTTAAGGAGATGCAGCAGGGTTACTTAAAGACGGCAGGCTTGCTTTTTGGGTGCGTGACGGCTGGCTGAAGCCTGCACAAGGCTGCAAACCAGTCATGACAAGCTTGTGAGGGTAACAAATCTTGACAAAATCCATCCACTGTACAGTGTATAAAGTCCAGAAATGGTTTTAAATGCCAGAATTGTTATGAGATGTTTGTCCTAATTGACAAGCTCACCCCATATTTACCCAAACAGCCAATTGTATACATTTCTCCCTCGCCCCCTATAGATTTCCCTTTTACCTAGCTTTTTCTCCCCCAGTGTAGTGTTCCGCATGCCTCACCAATTCCCACCTCGTCCCGTGCCGGTATCTGTCTGCGGTTTAAACTGCGTGTTGTACCTCCGTAACCTGCTCTTGTAGTTGGGAAGAAAGGAAATCCTCGCTCCCCTCTTGTACTTCCCGTAAGGCGCTCTCCTCCGCTTCCCTCCTTGCACTTCCATTTGCCTTTCTCTTGCATGCTCTGTGGTGGTCTGGAAGGGAGGGGACCGATGGGTTCAACTAGACACGTTTTCCATTGTCCGATCCTAGATCTAATTCAGGGGGGGGGGGGTTAGTTTCATGCTGCTTCTCACTTCTCAGCATATATTTTTTTTTACCTTGTGACATTTTTGCATTCTGTTCCGCAGTGTGCGAAACTGGTCATGGTGCACATTCTGTAGTTTCAAAGTTTGACATTAGCAATATGCAGGTATAGAGGCACTCCGATTGCCTATGTATTTCTTGGTCAAAGTTTATCCCAGTGCAGATTAAGCCCGCGTGTGCGTGTGTATTACAGCAACAAACAAGATGAAGGCACACAGGTATAGTTGCAAAGATTTTCTGAAGTGTCATTCATGCTCAAGCAGACGGGGATAATGTTTCGGGGGACACAGCCCGTGGTGGTGGCATGGTCTGAGGCAGGAGCTGCGTCCCCAAAATATTGCCTGGGCTTGAAGTAAACTTCTCTAAAAACTGACAGGGTCCAAATCAGGGGTCTCAAACTCGGTCCTCAAGGGCCACGACCAGGCCAGCTTTTATGAATATCCCTGCTTCAGCACAGGGCTGAGCTACCTGTGCTGTAGTTGGGACTAATTAAGCCACTTGTGCTGGAGCAAGGATATCCTGAACACCTGACCTGTTAGTGGCCCTTGAGGACTGGAGTTGGCTACCCTCGGTATTCAATACATGTAGGTACCATTTTTGATTGACCGATTTCGTTGCTATATGGTACAGCACGTTAAGGCCAAGTTGACTGAGCTCTGCACGCGGTTTAATTTTACCGTCTGCCACCGAAGGGAACGGGCGTAGTACGAACAGAACCGCTTGCGTTGCTTGGCAAGTCTGCTTGCTGACCCGAAGCGGCGAGGCTTGCTTGTGTGTACACCTTGTATACGAATAGCCCTCCAACCGAAAGTGACCATTAGCTCTGCACTGTGACACCTGTCGGCTTTTGCAATCAAACATACATCCGTGTCAAAGCTTCAAATCCTATGGCAAGCACGCCACACTATAAATAGGGAAGGGTCACCAGCCCTACATGACCAGGAATCCTCCGACCAAACTAACTCCCAGCGGACATGTTTGACTCTCTTTATATGGAGAGCAAAATGCAGGAGTGTTATTTGGCTGTATTGATCTGCGTTATGAAAGCAGACATATGTCTTGAATGCCGCCGTTGGCCTGTGTTAATGTGTACACCAATCTGCTTAATCTTTACATCATGTTTAATTTGGTGGCCAGTCGAGAGGGAGGCATTAATGATTTTTTTTTCCTCGTGGTTTTTATATTCCCAAGTAGCACAGGTTGCAGGGAGGGGGGCTTAGGCGTATGGTCTCCCCCCTATCTCCCCCGCATGAGAGCATGCGATCAATGTCGCAGCTTTTGCCCAGCTGGTCCATGCAGTTTATAGAATGTTTATCAGTGTCTCTTCTCTCCCCCCCCCCCCCCCAGTGCCATATCCCATAACGCATTCATTTCAGCCACTGAGTCTAAATGGCCGCGCTTGTCCCCAAACCCCCACCTCCTCCTTTTCTTTCGCACTTTAATGGAGAATGTATTATTCCAGCAGGATGAAGTTGGCTTATCCGAAATAATACTTTTGCTTTTTTTTCTTTTTTTCTTCCTTCTCTTCCACAGTTGGTAACCAGTTAGGGGCCCTGGTACATCAAAGGTAAGCAGTGGGCTACGTTTTATTATTTATTGATCCAAGATCTAATTGTTTATTGATCCGCCATCTGTACTCTAGAGGCAGTGTGAGACACGGTGAAAGGGGGATTTTGTGTCATTTTTCTTGTTGCTGAGCTCTTAAGGTTTTTGTTTGAGAAGGCGAGCAGCGAGGTGCAAGCTGATGAGACTTGTGAACATGGGGCCCGGTCAATAACATTTTATTTATAGACGGGGGTTTCACTTGTATCCCAGATGAGCTCCAGGGAGGTCATACTTTCGATGATGTAATGGTTCTGTCTTTAACACACACTTACAGTTTAATGAATAGGGGATGTTAATCCCTCACGAGATATGAGATGATGTAATTGTCAGGCATGGTAGATTAGGAAATACCTGTTCTACGGCTCTGACTTGGTAGGGATGTGGGGAAAAGCTTGTGCCTTATGTGAATTCTGGCGAAATTAGCCATTTCTTTTTTTTTTTTTGCTGGGAAATTTCTCGAGCGTAAAAATTTAGGTTAGGATGATCAAAATATGCCAGGTCATGGCTGCATATATCTGGTAAATTAACGGGAAAATGTGGGCAGCTGTCCATTTTGCTGGGGTGTAGACAAACGTCTCAAATTGTACAGAAATGTCATTTTCTCAATTGTCACAAAACTGCATGTTTATCCACCGCTAGGAATGCCACTCCATGCAGTGCTGACGAGCAGTTTGGTTAATATATAATCACCCCCTTGGTTACCAATAAGCTAAAATCCCACTTTGGCGGAGCGCGCATCGGCACTGCCTCTCCCTGCCTCTCCCTGCCTACCATCAAGTGCCCCCTAAGAGGACAATTATTTGGTGGTCGTCTCCTTACTCTGACATCTTTACATATCACATTGTGACTCATGTCACAAAATATCTCCCTGGTCACTGTCCCCCATCCTAGCGTCCATGGTATTTGGGTTTTGGCGTGCAAGTTCTTCCTGGTCTGTGCACACTGGAACTCCCTTTTTTTTTTTTTCCCCTAGGGCCGTGATGACTGAAGAATTTAAAGTGCCTGACAAGATGGTGGGATTCAGTAAGTTGTCCCCTTGTCTGCTAAACCTTGTGTTGTGAGCATGTGATAGTGGAAAGCGCTGGGTTTCTGTTTGAGGCCATGCAATGGGCAAGATTACTTTTAGTTACCAGTTTTTAAAATGGCATTCGACAAAGACGTGAGTAATTCTAGCTTCATGTGATGGCTATTTTGAGCTACAGAACAATTCTGGACATAGCGGTTCCTATAGATGCAACCTTAATCTGCACTGCAGCGATGGTTTCAGTGATGTATAGAACATTTGCAGACGCAAAGAGCTAACTGCACGGGTGGGCTCCTTCTCGTTTCAGTAATCGGAAGGGGTGGAGAGCAGATATCACGGATCCAAACAGAGTCCGGTTGCAAGATTCAGATAGCTCCAGGTAAAAACGTCTGCACGAGTCGCTACAACATACCCAGCGACCATACATAGAATGTGTCGGCCGGTCAGGACCACTGGGTCCATCGACTCCCATTTTCCCACCTGCTGTAAAGCCTCAGACCCTACTGGATACCATTTCCTCTTGAGCAAAGTGTTTATCCGGGCTTCTCCCCGCGCTCTGCCTTCCCGTACGTAGCTTTTTGCTAGTGCCACACGGTGCACGGAGTCCATTTTTAAACTCCCCACTTCAAGACAAAGTGCCAACGATTTGAAAACTGGCCCGTGCGAGCGTTCATGTTTATATTTACATCTGTCGTTTATTTAAAGCTGTGACACAGGGCGGGAGGCGACCTCTTGTCGCTGAAGGTTAGCACATCAAAGGCATAGATGCCATAGGAAATATTTTCCTGGTGGAAACATTGTTGCCATAAGATGTTGGGGTTTTAATGACGGGATATAATACATTTTTCGGGTGGGTAAAAAGACAAAGCACAGAGGAATTGGTTGTTCAGAGGAGAGATTAACACCCGTTCTACTGGAGTAGTCCACAAGCCATTGCTCACAGCGCTCCTTTTCACGCTATGTTATCTGTTTCTGGTATAAATGGATATATGGTTAGATTGTAACATATGTATCCCTCGTATTGTGCGATTGTGCGCACACTGCCCTGTTTCAGTGTTCCTGGTGTACGGGTTGTGACGCCCAGTGATACAGATGAGTTTTAATTCCGGTAAAATGGTCTTGTCTTGTAGATAGCGGCGGGATGCCAGAGAGGCCGTGTGTACTGACCGGGACGCCCGAAAGCATCGAGTAAGTGTTTATACCTTCTGCTGCGTCCGTCCTTTGTGCAACGCTTGAGATCAGGGGCGGCCAACTCCAGTCCTCAAGGGCTACCAACAGGTCAGGTTTTCAGGATATCCCTGCTTCAGCACAGGTAGCTCAATCTAAGCCACCTGTGCTGAAGAAGGGATATCCTGAAAACCTGACGTGTTGGTAGCTCTTGAGGACTGGAGTTCATCACCGCTGCTTTAGAAGTGAAAAGCTCAACATTTTCTTCCCCTGCGGTCATAGCCGAAATGAAGATATCAGTATCGCAGCAGCTCGCCTTTTCACCAGTAAGTACACATGTAGCCGGGGTTATTTCCACCTCTGTGGGATATTCTGCTTGAACACTATGAAAGCTCAGTGATCTTTTGTGTTACCAGTAAGGCTATGGCCCCAGTCCTCCCTACTGCACGCGCACATGGCGGTATGGCGGCACGTGCAGACTACAGCTGTGATCTGTGGGGGGGCGCAGCCATGACGGGGCATTGTCTGCCCTGCCATTGGCTGCGCGCTGATCGCGGCACAGCGCTTTGCGTGCCCACACGCCCCACAGATGGGCTGTACTGTGGTGTATGGCGCGCAAGCCGTAACGAGCGCCGCCGTGACCACCGGGGACTTAGCCTTAGTAAGATAAGGCGATAAGGCTGGCTACATCCTTCTCTCCCATCCAGATCTCTTCCTCTCCCCCCCTTCTCCACAATCCCATTGTGCTTGTATTCGCTGATATAAAATTGCTATCTTGCTAGGTATAATCTCACTCAAATCTTCTCCCCTGTTTGTCTCCTCTACCCCCCTCCCCATCCCCCCTCCTTTTCCCAAAGCTACAATCTCACTTCCACAATTGCTGCACTTTTTCGCTGGGCGAGCGAATACAAAAGTCCCTGACTGTATCACAGCAGGCAGAGGTGATGCTGTATTTTCCCCAATCACGTGCTCTACGCCGGGAGCTGGCAGCCAGTCTCAGGCGTTTTAAGGGCGTTCCAAAGCCCCCTCATTTGTGCCACGCTGCTGAGCACTGAGCTGGAATAAGTGTTATTGGCAACTGCATATTACATGGCAAGCCATAGGGTTTCTGTTTTGTTTTTTATATATAGCTATTTCTCTCTGTGCCGTGAAAGCAACAGTGCCGATTACAGTGTGTGTTCTGGCTTACACGGACTGCTCGTGCATGTGCGCTCTGTCTTTTTTTGTTTCTTTTATTTAACTCCTTTTATTGCCAGAGGGGGTATCTAACACAAGGGGTGCACAAATTGGGGGTCAGAGATTTTGGGGGGGGGGGGGTGATTGGAGGCCCCGCGCTCTTCAAGGCACTCTCGCTGCTTATGGGAGCATGCTTCTGAAATGGCAATAGTGCCGCAATACAATGGGTTATGTGGTGAAGGTGATGACGAGACCTGCAAATAACATATCTATTTTTACCCACTTTTTCTGTAAGGGGGAAATAACAAGATGTTGTGACTTTGGCATTTTATTTAATATAAAAATGTACAGTGTGTGCGGCACTGTATGTAATTCAATATATGGTCAAGAAATTCCTGCCCCCCCCCAACATTCGCGCTTAATTTAATTCCTGGCGCAGTGGGGGGGGCTAGTGAGACAAGATGTCAGTATTGGTTCTGGGTCGCATGAAGGCCACTCTGGCAGCATCATGGTTACCCACAATGCCCTGCTGTGTACCTGTCGGGCGCTGCTCATTTATAAAGCACCTAAAGAAACCTGTAGCTGGTGAGGGCAGCATCATGTCTCCGATAGCAGCTACCTGGCCTCACGTCTCGGTGCTCTCTCCCACTGTTCCCCTGCAGTCAGGCGAAGCGTCTCCTGGGGCAGATCGTGGATCGCTGTCGGAATGGACCGGGCTTCCACAATGACATTGACGGAAACAGCACAATCCAGGAGATCCTAATCCCGGCGTCCAAAGTGGGTCTGGTCATCGGCAAAGGCGGGGAGACCATCAAACAGCTGCAGGTACGGACCCCCATCCGAGGCTGCAAGTAACGGCCTGGGGCACTGGCCATTTCAGCATTGAGGGGGTTAACATGGGCTCTCTTATTCTGTACCTTGGGGAGGGGTTCATCTTTCCGATGCTTCCCCCCCCACCGCCCCCCCCCCCCCCCAATTCCATCCACATCATGTTACTACGTTGGCGATTCAGCAGGTATAAGTGTGTAATTACACTCAGTGTGGTGCATGCATTGTACAGTGTTAATTTTCCGAGGAGTGTGAGCTGCTTCTAATTGGCACTTAATTCTCAGTCTTCCTTACACAGTACACTTTTTTTTGTTTTTTTAAACCTTCTCCAATTTTCTTTTATTTCTTATCTAATCTTCTCTGCTTTTTGTTGCACCAGAAAATACAACACTTTTTTTTTTTTTTTTTAATACATGAATTGGAAGCTTATACTGGAAGTAGCTACGGCAGACATTGAATTTGGCTGTAGTGCAGGAGTGGCCAACTCCAGTCCTCGAGGGCCACCAACAGGTCAGGTTTTCAGGATATCCCTGCTTCGGCAGAGTGAGGTAAATCAGTGGCTGTCGAAGATCGAGCCACCTGTCCTGAAGTTGGGATATCCTTAGAGCCGGACCTGTTGGTGGCCCTTGAAGACCGGAGTTTGCCGCCCCTGCCCTACATCTTGTGCGATGTGACTTGGTATGCTCCCAGCAGTGGGAATGCACTCCGTGTCACTGAGCGTTTAATGCCGGGGTTGCATTGTAAAACTGACAAAGAACCATGCAGGAGCAGGGACACCCGCTTTAAAACTAATCTCTGCATGTGCTGTGGGTGCCTGCTCCCTGTCGGCGCCTGCTCCCTGTCGGCGTTCGGCATTTAGCACGTCCTTTCTTTTCCAGGAGAGGACCGGCGTTAAAATGATCATGATTCAAGACGGCCCATTACCGACTGGCGCCGACAAACCCCTCCGAATTACAGGAGACCATTTCAAAGTGCAGGTACGCGCGTTCGGACCGAAGTTTTAACAATGGCTGTTTGTTCCCTAAGTTGTTTGAATGGCGCGTAGTTAAAGGTTTCGGTAATACAGGATTGGTGAGCTCGCCATGCCTCCGATTCAGGGGAAGGCGAAAAGCAGCCACACAGTGTGATAACAGCATCATCGTTTCTGCCCCTCACTAGGACTACGGTCCCTGTGGGTAACTGAAGCGTGGTTTGGGCAATAAACACTCCGCCGCTGAAACATGTTAAACAGCTGCCAAGTTGATTAGGGCTGTCTTAAAGGCGCCGTGCGTTGAGGCGGTGCGCTGTTGCGGTGCGCTGTGGCGGTGCGTTGAGGCGGTGCGCTGTTGCGGTGCGCTGTTGCGGTGCGCTGTTGCGGTGCGCTGTTGCGGTGCACACCTCAGACACAGGTTAAAATACAGGTTGCAATCCTTTAACCCTTTGCTGGCAAAACATTGCAAAGTGTTAATTTACTCGTAAGTAGGCTGCTTTTGTTAGCTTATATAAGGTGGGGGGTTGTGTGTATTTGTATAGCGCCTGTAGCAGTAATGCACGTGACATACTATTGTAACACCTAATGGGAATAAGCGCTAGACCAAAAAACATTAGGACAAGGAGTCTGTCCCAAAGAGCTTACAATCTAATTGGAAAGTAGGGGGGACTTGGAGACTGGAGGACAATGAACGCTGTCTGTTGTCCCTAGGCCGTGAAGTAATTGCCTTTGTCCCTGAGTGGTAACGCGCGCTCCTCCTGCCGTCCTTGATCCGAAAGCTGTAACGCGCGCTCCTCCTGCCGTCTCTGGGCTGTAACGCGCGCTCCTCCTGCCGTCCCTGGGCTGTAACGCGCGCTCCTCCTGCCGTCCCTGGGCTGTAACGCGCGCTCCTCCTGCCGTCCCTGGGCTGTAACGCGCGCTCCTCCTGCCGTCCCTGGGCTGTAACGCGCGCTCCTCCTGCCGTCCCTGGGCTGTAACGCGCGCTCCTCCTGCCGTCCCTGGGCTGTAACGCGCGCTCCTCCTGCCGTCCCTGGGCTGTAACGCGCGCTCCTCCTGCCGTCCCTGGGCTGTAACGCGCGCTCCTCCTGCCGTCCCTGGGCTGTAACGCGCGCTCCTCCTGCCGTCCCTGGGCTGTAACGCGCGCTCCTCCTGCCGTCCCTGGGCTGTAACGTGCGCTCCTCCTGCTGTCCTTAGCCCGTCCCTGGGCTGTAACGCGCGCTCCTCCTGCCGTCCCTGGGCTGTAACGCGCGCTCCTCCTGCCGTCCCTGGACTGTAACGCGCGCTCCTCCTGCTGTCCTTAGCCCGTCCCTGAGCTGTAACGCGCGCTCCTCCTGCCGTCCCTGGGCTGTAACGCGCGCTCCTCCTGCCGTCCCTGGGCTGTAACGCGCGCTCCTCCTGCCGTCCCTGGACTGTAACGCGCGCTCCTCCTGCTGTCCTTAGCCCGTCCCTGAGCTGTAACGCGCGCTCCTCCTGCTGTCCCTGGGCTGTAACGCGCGCTCCTCCTGCCGTCCCTGGGCTGTAACGCGCGCTCCTCCTGCCGTCCCTGGGCTGTAACGCGCGCTCCTCCTGCCGTCCCTGGGCTGTAACGCGCGCTCCTCCTGCCGTCCCTGGGCTGTAACGCGCGCTCCTCCTGCCGTCCCTGGGCTGTAACGCGCGCTCCTCCTGCCGTCCCTGGGCTGTAACGCACGCTCCTCCTGCTGTCCTTAGCCCGTCCCTGGGCTGTAACGCGCGCTCCTCCTGCTGTCCTTAGCCCATCCCTGGCTGTAACGCGCGCTCCTCCTGCCGTCCCTGGGCTGTAACGCGCGCTACTCCTGCCGTCCCTGGGCTGTAACGCGCGCTACTCCTGCCGTCCTTGTCCTTGGGCTGTAACGCGCGCTCCTCCTGCCGTCCTTGGGCTGTAACGCGCGCTCCTCCTGCCGTCCCTGAGCTGTAACGCGCGCTCCTCCTGCCGTCCCGGAGCTGTAACGCGCGCTCCTCCTGCCGTCCCTGAGCTGTAACGCGCGCTCCTCCTGCCGTCCCTGAGCTGTAACGCGCGCTCCTCCTGCCGTCCCTGAGCTGTAACGCGCGCTCCTCCTGCCGTCCTTGAGCTGTAACGCGCGCTCCTCCTGCCGTCCTTGGGCTGTAACGCGCGCTCCTCCTGCCGTCCCTGAGCTGTAACGCGCGCTCCTCCTGCCGTCCCTGAGCTGTAACGCGCGCTCCTCCTGCCGTCCCTGAGCTGTAACGCGCGCTCCTCCTGCCGTCCCTGGGCTGTAACGCGCGCTCCTCCTGCCGTCCTTGTCCCTGGGCTGTAACGCGCGCTCCTCCTGCCGTCCTTGGGCTGTAACGCGCGCTCCTCCTGCCGTCTCTGGGCTGTAACGCGCGCTCCTCCTGCCGTCCTTGTCCCTGGGCTGTAACGCGCGCTCCTCCTGCCGTCCTTGTCCCATCCCTGGCTGTAACGCGCGCTCCTCCTGCCGTCCTTGTCCCTGGGCTGTAACGCGCGCTCCTCCTGCCGTCCTTGTCCCTGGGCTGTAACGCGCGCTCCTCCTGCTGTCCTTAGCCCGTCCCTGGGCTGTAACGCGCGCTCCTCCTGCTGTCCTTGTCCCGTCCCTGGCTGTAACGCGCGCTCCTCCTGCCGTCCTTGTCCCATCCCTGGGCTGTAACGCACGCTCCTCCTGCTGTCCTTAGCCCGTCCCTGGGCTGTAACGCGCGCTCCTCCTGCCGTCCCTGGGCTGTAACGCGCGCTCCTCCTGCCGTCCCTGGGCTGTAACGCGCGCTCCTCCTGCCGTCCTTGTCCCATCCCTGGCTGTAACGCGCGCTCCTCCTGCCGTCCCTGGGCTGTAACGCGCGCTCCTCCTGCCGTCCTTGTCCCGTCCCTGGGCTGTAACGCGCGCTCCTCCTGCCGTCCTTGTCCCGTCCCTGGGCTGTAACGCGCGCTCCTCCTGCCGTCCTTGTCCCGTCCCTGGGCTGTAACGCGCGCTCCTCCTGCCGTCCTTGTCCCGTCCCTGGGCTGTAACGCGCGCTCCTCCTGCCGTCCTTGTCCCGTCCCTGGGCTGTAACGCGCGCTCCTCCTTCCGTCCTTGTCCCGTCCCTGGGCTGTAACGCGCGCTCCTCCTGCCGTCCTTGTCCCGTCCCTTGGCTGTAACGCGCGCTCCTCCTGCCGTCCTTGTCCCGTCCCTGGGCTGTAACGCGCGCTCCTCCTGCCGTCTTGTCCCGTCCCTGGGCTGTAACGCGCGCTCCTCCTGCCGTCCTTGTCCCGTCCCTGGCTGTAACGCGCGCTCCTCCTGCCGTCCTTGTCCCGTCCCTGGGCTGTAACGCGCGCTCCTCCTGCCGTCCTTGTCCCGTCCCTGGCTGTAACGCGCGCTCCTCCTGCCGTCCTTGTCCCGTCCCTGGGCTGTAACGCGCGCTCCTCCTGCTGTCCTTGTCCCGTCCCTGGCTGTAACGCGCGCTCCTCCTGCCGTCCTTGTCCCGTCCCTGGGCTGTAACGCGCGCTCCTCCTGCCGTCTTTGTCCCGTCCCTGGGCTGTAACGCGCGCTCCTCCTGCCGTCCTTGTCCCGTCCCTGGGCTGTAACGCGCGCTCCTCCTGCCGTCCTTGTCCCGTCCCTGGGCTGTAACGCGCGCTCCTCCTGCCGTCCTTGTCCCGTCCCTGGGCTGTAACGCGCGCTCCTCCTGCCGTCCTTGTCCCGTCCCTGGGCTGTAACGCGCGCTCCTCCTTCCGTCCTTGTCCCGTCCCTGGGCTGTAACGCGCGCTCCTCCTGCCGTCCTTGTCCCGTCCCTTGGCTGTAACGCGCGCTCCTCCTGCCGTCCTTGTCCCGTCCCTGGGCTGTAACGCGCGCTCCTCCTGCCGTCTTGTCCCGTCCCTGGGCTGTAACGCGCGCTCCTCCTGCCGTCCTTGTCCCGTCCCTGGCTGTAACGCGCGCTCCTCCTGCCGTCCTTGTCCCGTCCCTGGGCTGTAACGCGCGCTCCTCCTGCCGTCCTTGTCTCTGGGCTGTAACGCGCGCTCCTTGTCCCGTCCTCGTCTCTGGGCTGTAACGCGCGCTCCTCCTGCCGTCCTTGTCCCGTCCCTGGCTGTAACGCGCGCTCCTCCTGCCGTCCTTGTCCCGTCCCTGGGCTGTAACGCGCGCTCCTCCTGCCGTCCTTGTCCCGTCCCTGGCTGTAACGCGCGCTCCTCCTGCCGTCCTTGTCCCGTCCCTGGGCTGTAACGCGCGCTCCTCCTGCCGTCCTTGTCCCGTCCCTGGGCTGTAACGCGCGCTCCTCCTGCCGTCCTTGTCCCGTCCCTGGGCTGTAACGCGCGCTCCTCCTGCCGTCCTTGTCCCGTCCCTGGGCTGTAACGCGCGCTCCTCCTGCCGTCCTTGTCCCGTCCCTGGGCTGTAACGCGCGCTCCTCCTGCCGTCCTTGTCCCGTCCCTGGGCTGTAACGCGCGCTCCTCCTGCCGTCCTTGTCCCTGGGCTGTAACGCGCGCTCCTCCTGCCGTCCTTGTCCCGTCCCTGGGCTGTAACGCGCGCTCCTCCTGCCGTCCTTGTCCCGTCCCTGGGCTGTAACGCGCGCTCCTCCTGCCGTCCTTGTCCCGTCCCTGGGCTGTAACGCGCGCTCCTCCTGCCGTCCTTGTCCCGTCCCTGGCTGTAACGCGCGCTCCTCCTGCCGTCCTTGTCCCGTCCCTGGCTGTAACGCGCGCTCCTCCTGCCGTCCTTGTCCCGTCCCTGGGCTGTAACGCGCGCTCCTCCTGCCGTCCTTGTCCCGTCCCTGGCTGTAACGCGCGCTCCTCCTGCCGTCCTTGTCCCGTCCCTGGCTGTAACGCGCGCTCCTCCTGCCGTCCTTGTCCCGTCCCTGGCTGTAACGCGCGCTCCTCCTGCCGTCCTTGTCCCGTCCCTGGGCTGTAACGCGCGCTCCTCCTGCCGTCCTTGTCCCGTCCCTGGGCTGTAACGCGCGCTCCTCCTGCCGTCCTTGTCCCGTCCCTGGGCTGTAACGCGCGCTCCTCCTGCCGTCCTTGTCCCGTCCCTGGCTGTAACGCGCGCTCCTCCTGCCGTCCTTGTCCCGTCCCTGGCTGTAACGCGCGCTCCTCCTGCCGTCCCTGGCTGTAACGCGCGCTCCTCCTGCCGTCCCTGGCTGTAACGCGCGCTCCTCCTGCCGTCCCTGGGCTGTAACGCGCGCTCCTCCTGCCGTCCCTGGGCTGTAACGCGCGCTCCTCCTGCCGTCCCTGGGCTGTAACGCGCGCTCCTCCTGCCGTCCCTGGCTGTAACGCGCGCTCTTCTCCTGCAGCAAGCCCGAGAGCTGGTGTTGGAGATCATCCGAGAGAAGGACCAGGCCGACTTCCGAGGGGTGCGCAGCGACTTCAGCTCCAGGATGGGAGGGGGGAGCGTAGAGGTAAGTGGAGGGGGATACTCTGCTGTTCACAAGTTACTGTTACTCCAGTAATAATCCCCAAAGGTTTTTTTTTAGATATGGATGATTGGTACAATGCCCTCCTCTTCCCTCTGACCTACTGCAGGGTGTGTACCCTCCTTCGACCCGCCCGGCTCGCAACCCTTCCCTCCCCAGCGGGCGTTACGACTGTTATTTGCGCGAGTGTCGTGCCGAGTCAGAGCAGGGCTTTTGTTAATGTTTAGGCTCAGAATCTTAAACCATTTGGCCTATAATATGAATTATAATGCATTTTCTTTAAAGCCCCTTAACTTTGAGCTCCTTTTTTACTAGAGGAGTGATCATCCCTCTAACTGGTAACGGAGTTCCTCACTGCCGGCGACTGATGGCATTTACAGTTCAAATCCCGGGTTTGCAGTTGCTCCAGTGCTGGCCCCAATAGGAAACGTCCCTAATGTGACCCACACTTCTGGTGGGCTTGCATGAGAAATACGGGAATGTGCGGGTGTATCTGTACATCCATGCCTTAAAAGAACATGCATTCCTGTTCTTTTAAATTATTTTAACATAGGATTGAAGCAGGGGGTCTCTATAGCTGAACCCCAACAATTTCAGCTGCGGGAACTCCTGCATCCTGAGATACAGACCACCGAAGGGGGTGCCGGTATCTCTGCAACGTTTTAAAGCTCCTGCGTCACATGGGCCAATAGGAAGCCACGTCAGATGACGTCACGCTTCCTATTGGCCCGCAGGGGTTCTTTTAAAGTATGCCATTACATGTTCCCTGCTAGCCAAGTGGAGCGGCTACCGACATCCCCTACAGAGGTAAGCATCTCCGGGGGTCCCTGGGGCCGAAATGAATGCGGTTCAGCTGTGGAGACCCCCTGCTTCATTCCTATGATAAAGAGTAACAAAAACCACACGCTTGGATTGTCTCTTACAGGAAAGATGTAGAGCTCGGTCCTAATTTCATGCGTCTCTTGCAGCGATGCCGGATCCTGTAAGCACCGGATCCTTTTGCCTGGTACTTCTGTATGAGCGCCCCTCTCTTTCTACCCTTTCAGGTGTCTGTACCCAGGTTTGCTGTGGGAATCATAATAGGAAGAAATGGGGAGATGATCAAAAAGATTCAGAATGATGCGGGAGTGAGAATTCAGTTCAAACCAGGTTTGTGGATTTCACTGATCTCTGCAGCCTGCCGGGCTCTCACAGTACTTACCGCTGTGTGCGTCCAGCTGTCCTTTATCTCTCTCTGTTGAAAAGATAGTGCTGATTACATCCACATAAAATGTGTTGGGTGCAAAACAGTGGCCATGTAATAGCAATAACAGCTGAGCCCCTGCGGTCTGCAGCCTTAATAGTCCTCTACTACAGGGGTGCTCAACTCCAGTCCTTAAGGCCCCCCCCCCCCCCCTCCAACAGGTCAGGTTTCCAGCATATCCCAGCTTCAGCACAGGGGGTGTGGTCTTCGACTGAGCCACCTGTGCTGAAGCAGAGATCCTTTAAACCTGAGCTGTTGGTGGCCCTTGAAGACTGGAGTTGGTCACCCCATGTGTAGAACTTTGATAATGTCCTCAGGTTTAAATGGCAGCGTTGGCAAAGTAATCAGGGACCCCTAGGACTATTACATTCGGACGAAGACCTTCCTCACAAACTGTATTGTGTGCCTTGTATATACCAACCTGTATCTTTGTTGGCTTACACGCCTACGTAGCAGTCAGGATCAGTGCTTCCTGGTGACGAGCGTCTGCACATGTGGTTAAATGGTTGTTTGTCGTCCCCCCCTGCAGATGACGGAATCAGCCCTGAGCGAGTGGCGCAGGTAATGGGCCTGCCCGATCGGTGCCAGCACGCTGCTCACATTATCAACGAGCTCATTCTGACAGCACAGGTGAGCGCTTCAAAGCAGCCATGGAAGCGTACGCGGGGATATCACATGGAGATTAGCCTTGTAAGGGAGCTTGATGCACACACATCTGCAGGAATGATGTTGAGATGACATGTTTCATGGAAGCTTCCCTAAGCCTAGAACATAAGGTAGCGATGTTTTAATGCCCTCTGCACAGTACACATGGGAAGTTTCAGGGAAGACCCTGTTCTAGTTAGTGTGGCTTTGCAGTCAGGAACAGGGGAGATGGGTCTCTTGGGACCTCGATACAGTCACTTTATGGTTGTCTGAGGAATACAAGATTGTAATCACTTGGTTTATTAAATACGTTTGTGCCATGAGTTCTGTTTGGCCGGGTGGCGTCTCGCTGCCCGCAGGGCGGAAAACACTCAATAGAAATGGCTTCCCTCCCACTGCAGGAACGTGATGGTTTCGGAAGCCTCGCCATCGTGCGGGGAAGGGGCCGTAGCCGTGGAGATTGGAACATTGGTACTCCAGGAGGAATGCAGGAGATAACGTACACTGTGCCGGCGGACAAGTGCGGACTTGTGATTGGCAAAGGTAGGGCTCACTGGCAGAAAAACTTGATTTGAGTACACAGTGTATACGTGGCAGACATGCACAGGGGCTCATTTTGCGCGCACACTGCGCATACTCTGTGTTTACGCTCACATTGCAGACATGCACAGGGGCTCATTTTGTGCGCACACTGCGCATACTCTGTGTTTACGCTCACATTGCAGACATGCACGGGAGGTCTGGGACGTTTGTCCGCGACCAACTTGCCACCGGCGATCAACCGCCAGGACGTCTCACTGCAGGTCACCTCACCACCATCTTTAAATGTCCACCCAGCCGCCATTTTTAGATGTCGTCCTGGCCAGCTGCAGGGCACGTCACGCAAGCCACTTCAATTTC
This sequence comes from Ascaphus truei, assembly GCF_040206685.1. Classification (NCBI taxonomy): domain Eukaryota; kingdom Metazoa; phylum Chordata; class Amphibia; order Anura; family Ascaphidae; genus Ascaphus; species Ascaphus truei. Next base: position 5,762,141 of record NC_134503.1, read on the forward strand.
CTGCGGGGGGAGGACATTTAAAGATGGCGACCGGGGGGGACATTTGATGATGGCGACGAGGTGACGGCAAGACAACCGGCGGTAAGTCGCCCTGACTGAGTTCCGGTGTCGATATTTGCCACGAGCAAAAGGCCCTTTCAATGCACGGGGACTTGTTCAGCACACGCGGTGTATCCTCCGTGTATACCCTCACATAGCTTTCCCCACGATAGCCGCAACCTCTTGTTTGTTTTTTTTACTCGCAGTCCTACGTGGCATCGGATCCACGTTGGATCAGCAATATCGTGGCTTTTAATATTTATCAAAATCCGTGGCCGAGACCCCTGTCCCCATAGAATAATTTTGTAACGGTTTTTTATTTTATTTTTTTTCTCCAAATTTAGAAATACCTCCTCGTATCAATTTCTTATTAAAATAAAAGAAACCCTATAAGGTCTGAATTTTTAAATGCTTTTTCAATGGGTCATCTTTAAGATGGCTGCTTCGTTGTGCTCCTTTTCTGAGGTTAACAACCATATCTATCACTGGACACGTTTCTGCTTCTAAAGGGATGGGGTGGTCCCCGACCTCCGAGATCCCCCAGTAATATAGGCTCTTACACTTTATTTTTAAACTATGGGGATAAAACAAAACTACAGATCTGTCTCTGGAGTCACCAATGCAATGTCTGCGGGGTGCCCGGGCGATCCAGACTGCCGTGTCCAATTTGTGTACACCTGGCGAGTATGCTTGTCTGGCCTTCTGATTTTATGAATGTGGCAGGGGTGTCTCAGGGAGGCATGGAGGGAACCACGGATCATCTCCGGGGATAAACACGGAGTAGGCGGGACCTCGGTCTAGTTTCCTTTTGATAGCAAGAAGATCTGCCGTATGAATGTGTGTACACCCTCCCAGTCATTGCCTTACTGTCAGGAGACGGCTAATCGCACGTAAGGGAATGTTTCTCAACCCTTTCATTGGCCGAGAACCATGCGAGGCATTTAATAAGGGTGTCACTTTGTATGTGATGTCATTTGGCGGTCGCTGTATATTCGTACTTGATGCTAGAGGTAAACCTGTTTTCTTGTGATCTGTTTGCAATCTTATTAATGTAGCGGTCATTAGTCCGACGACCAGGAGTAGCGGATATTCTTGCGTTTAGCAGAGCCACAGAAAAGTCATACATTTTTCACAAGATGCGGGGCCTTGTATTGGCCAATTAGATACATTGGGGGGGGTAGTAGATTGTGGACCTACAGCATAGCTCTTTAACTGTAGGCCCTTGGACTGTCTACTTCTGATTATCAATGTCGCTTCCCAGGCGGCCAAGTGCACTTTTGTTCACTTTAAAACGCACTTGTAAGGTCCTGTACGTACATATGGTACAGAGTTTGAAATGATTGACATTTCTACGTATTTTACACGCACCCTGAATGATATTCCGCTACTCTTGTGGCCGTTCTACTCCTTTCTTTTTCTGATCCGGTTCTTTGGGTAACCGATTTGAAGAGCACTGACCTTCAGTGTACGACTTTGTCCTTGGGCAGAAAGCCCGTGCCGTCTCAGGCCTGACACTGAGGAAGTGCAGCGCGGGGCACCTTCATACGTTGGTAACGACACACAATTGGAGCGACTTGACACCAGTTGAACTTGGAAGGCGCCCGTTTTGAAGCATTGACGCTGAGCGAGTGTATTGGGCAGGAGTGCTTCCTTTGAGACGTCCTGCAGCATTGAGTTCAGTGCGTCCCCGTTCCCCCCCCCCACCCCCCCCCACCCCTCTCTCTGTCGCTCTCGCCCAGTCACATTTCCATGATAAACGTTGTGAAATTGACAGATAGGGCTCCCAGCCCAGCACTTGTCTCCTCGGCCTTTTAGACACCTTGATTAATTGCTTTACGATTCCCCATCCAGCTGGGGGGCCCTTGCTATCCCAGATTGTTCTTGGTCAGGGGAAGGAAGGAGAGGGGGGGGTGGGAGGGAGGTTATACCCACCCCTTTCTATCCTTCTGCTAGGAGGTAAAAAGGGGCGGAACTCCCGAAGTACAGGGCCATGGCGGCTGACCTCTGCCAGCAGGCTTAACTTAACCCCTTCTGTGCCAGCTACTTTATGCTCCATTGTAATGACCCGACCCCCCCTGTGTGTCCTTGTGAATTCCTACAGCGGGCGTCTGCACACTTCTTCCTATTGGGTTAGTTACAGGCATTTAAAGGGGCAGTCCCTCCTAGGATTAACGTACTTAATGCAGGGGCGTGTTCTATAGGTGACATCTAGTTCGACTGATTACACAAATCAAGTGTTTTTTAATGTTTAAAAAAAAAAAGAAATGTAATGTCTGCATAGTTAGCAGATGTTATGGGGGGGAACCATCTATAAACTGTGTGCCTGTGGGAAGAGCGCGGGGCCTCTGCAACCACCCGCGCACCCCTGCTCCAGATGATAGGTTATCTAATAAATTACTTTTGGCTCACATTAAACTTTATGGAATTAGATATATTTTTGCCATTGAGTTTCTATTGAACTTGCACATGATTCGTTTATTGGAACGTCAGGTTTCATACAATTATACTTCATCTGTATTTACATTTGTGACTTATTGTCATATTTGATCAATGTTAATTTATCATTGTTTGATTGTTTATTCTTTAGACATCCAGTTTACTTGATTTTATTTTGAATGTTACCAGAGTCCATTTTATTTACTGTCCCTATGATTGTCCTAATTTTGATTATTCTGTGTGTTTCCTTTTTTGTGGGTGCATCTCTGACACAGTTAGATTGTCAGCTCTCCGGTGTTTTCATTCACTGGAGTTTTTGTTCCCTGGGGGTTCTTTACCTGGGAACACAGGTGGCAAGTCTTCCGGTAGGGGAGTGCTTATGAAGAGGCACCATTTTGACTCTAGAAACATTCTTTGATAAAGCGCCGACTGGCGCAAAACGCGTTGGTTTCTCTTCCGTTTTTTACATTTTAGGCTTTATGCCTCCAAGTTTTTGTTATTTTCCCAGTTCTCTCTTTTTGCAGTGCTCCTTTTTTACCAGCTTCATCTACTCCTGAAGAGATGTTGTGATTTTAGTGCGCGCGGTGTGAACAAAATATAGGTCCTCTATCAGGCACGCCACAGTGCACACGACCGCACGGCAGAATTTTGAAGCGACAAACTATTTTTGTTCGCGTCACATGAGCGGTTCAGCCAATGAGGGCGAACCAGCCTGCGATGTCACGGCCACGCCTCCCCATCAGTGCTCGCCCCTGCACTATAAATGAAGCCTTGGTTTTAAGAGGTAAAGGATACAAACGTTCTCTTCCCAAAAGAGATACATTTGTACTTGTTATGCTGACATTAAAGCTGCAGTCTCTTTTTTTTTTTTTTTTATTTATTTTTTTACTTCAATAGTTTCATGTGGACAATCTCTACTTACCTAAAGAACTGCATAGCAGCCGGTCAATTCGTTCTCCGTCTATCGATCGGCAAAGTTTGGCGACATCTTTAAATATGGGGAATGTAAATGGTTGCTATAGGAACAAGCATGCTTGTTAAAATAGAATACAAGAAAATTGGTCTTTCAAAGTTGTTTTTTTAAAAACAGAAAATGCTAAATATTTTTTCTTACTACAGAACTGATTTATTAAAAAAAAAAAACACACACACATGCAGGATATTGCCTGAACTGCAGCTTTAAATCTATCAAGTAATTGCTTTGCTGCCCGTCAATTAAATGCAGGCTGGTTGGTAGGTATCTTCTGTTGCGAGTAGCCTGCTTCCAGACATAATGAAGACGTTTCCCACTTTGTGGCGAGGTCCCTTCCTCGTCATGCAGTACTTCTGGCTTCTAAAGGGATGTTTGTTATCCCAGAAGTATTTCTACCTTGTTTTATAAGCAGTTAAAACATCAAAACAATTGCAGAGCTGATGAGTTACGCTGGAGTTGTTTAAAGGGGGGGAAAGTGTTCCCTAGTGGGACTGCACCTTTAGTGTGTGTGTGTGTGTCTCCATTAATTGTCTAGTGGGGAGCCTGCTGAGGGAGGATGGGTCATAAGTGTATGAGTGTAATGAGGCTGGATGTTACAGCTTGGGCCCCCTGCTGTCTCTCCCTCTGTACCAGCTTGTAGTGGAGCAGCAGGAGGAGGGGAGAGTTGGGATGGGTGTATGGCAGAGGCTACGCTTTAATCCATTATCCGTGCCCTGCTCACTGGGTTTGATGGTTAAACATCCCTCTCCATATGTTTCCACGTGTCCTCTTTTCTAATGGATTGCACAGTTGGTGTGAAGGTTCCGGCTTACAAGATCTTTCACCTCCCTCTAACCCAGGGGTGAGCAACTCCAGTGCTTGAGAGCCACCAATGGGTCAGGTTTTCGGGATATCCCTGCTTCAGCACAGGTGGCTCTAAGACTGAGCCACACGTGCTGAAGGTGGGATGGATTGGGCCACCTGTGCTGAAGCAGGGATATCCTGCAAACCTGACCCGTTGGTGGCCCTTGTGGACTGGAATAGGCCCCTATTCTAAACCTTCTTCTAGAATAGAAAGTGCTCTTCAGTGAGGTGTTGGTATATAATGCTATTATATATCTATATCTATCTCCATAGGCGCTAGAAAAGTACATTTCCAGTTCTCCTAAAAGGTGTATAGTAGAAAAGGAATCTTGTAGGAAAATAGGTAACGTTTTAACTCTGGGTATTAAATATTACTGCAGTTGTTATTTAGGTGACGGCTCCATAGCAAAGCAGTCTTCCGTTTTATCAGCAGCGGATCCGCAATGACGAGCAGGCTGGAGGTGTTCCGCACAAAACAAGCACAGCCTCGTTTTACCTTCTCCTTGAACATTTGAGGGAAGAACAGTGGAATTGCATCAGATTGGTTAATGCACGGGGCTGGTCCATGGCCCATCACCATGTTTATGTTCTTTAACTTCTCAATCAGTGGCTGTCAGACTGAGTCACCTGTGCTGAAGCTGGGACATCCTAACCTGCTGGGGGAAGGAGGGCCTTGAGGGCTGAAGTTGAGCCACCCTGTAATAATGCATTGTTCTCGTCTCCATTCTCTGTCCCGCAGGCGGTGAAAATATCAAGAGCATAAACCAGCAATCGGGGGCCCATGTGGAGCTCCAGAGAAACCCCCCTCCCAACACAGACCCCAGTGTCAGGATATTCACCATCCGGGGCGTCCCACAGCAGATTGAGCTGGCCAGACATCTCATCGATGAGAAAGTGGGGGTATGTCGGGGCGTGTGGGCGCAGGGGGAGGGTGGCAGGCTAAGGGAAATGCGAGCGTACATCACAGAAAAGGGGGTGGCTGCATGGCATGGCTTCCCAACAGAGGTGGCAGGGGCTAATACAGCAAGGGGAATTCAGACATGCTTTGGATATCCCATGCTTGGAACCACAATGCGATCCTAAATGGGCAGGCCCCATTTGACCCCATCTGTTGTAAACACCTCAGACAAGGTGGCCCAAATGGTTCTGATCTTCCCGTTAACTTCTACTTAACATAGAATACTTCACTGAAAGACCACAACGGCGGTATCTGCTGCACCAGTCTTCTCCGCTACGGTTTCTTTCTAGTGTGCCAATTATACACAAGGCAAGTGACGTGCCACACATGAACGTGCTGTAATCTAAACAAAGCAGGAGCGTTCTTCTTGCCTCGTAGTATCATTGCTGGAGGGCATGCAGCTTTAGGGTTTGTTTAGGGACTTTATAGGGCCGTGTTGCATGTCTTGGCTGATTTTGGCGGCCGGCACTAGACGCAAACGACTCTGTAATGAGACGCGGTCTTGGCGTTCCCATTGTGTGCAGATGCCTTGCAGGCCTGCGACTGCTCCCTCAGTGCAATCTTCTTTTCCACGTCCAGGGCACAGCGATCGGGGCTCCGAGCAGCTTCGGGCAGAGTCCTTTCAGCCAGGCACACGCGACACCTCATCAAAAGTAAGTGGCCGCTCCGCCAGCTTGGGGTTTGCACAATGTCATCTAGTGACGTAAAGCGCTGTACAGTATTATGCTTTTGAGCAAAGGGGTGGCAGTTCACTAGTTGGTTATTGCTCTGCTCTTTCAGGGGGGATTTAGTTGTTTTTTGGTGCAGTTGCTAGACCCCCAAGTTAAACGGCAGAACACAAACTGCGTGCTGTGCAGTTAAGGGGCAAAATCGCCCCTTTACTCCCTTGCCACTTGAGTATCTGTGTTGCGTTTGCCCACGTGTGGAGCAGGGATGCAATCCTTGTGCATTATTTTGTGGAGTGCAGGTTGCGACACCGCAACAGATGAAGGGATCCTTTTAAAGTTCCCCATTAGTATGCAGGCAATGGTAAGGCCAGCGTCTGCTCTGCACCCTCCCAGTCGGTGTTGGATCTCTAGAGCCCCTTATAGCTGCCAGTGGGGGTCTGCAACACAGATTTTGACAACATTTGTAAGGAGCAGGTATTTAAACTGCCAGATCCAATACCTCCAGACCATTATATTGGGATAGGCAGAGTAAGCGACAGGGCCGCTTCTTCTTTAACCATATCACATAAAGCAGCACGTACACCTCCCATCTGACTCCCCTCTCTCCCTCTGCAGTGGTCCTCAGGCGTTTGTAACACAGGGTTGGGGTAGCACTTACCAGGCGTGGCAACAACCCGGGCAGCAGGTTCCAGGTGAGTGACACGCCCCGTATGGGAGAACGATGGAAACGTTTCACAGGACTGTGGGAAAATAATTCTGTGGGGATAAGGATTCTCAGTATAACAGCTTTTAGATAAGCTGTCCCAATGGAAGACAAGACGAATCTATATAGAAAACTAGGCGATTGATGCCCATGTTACAAAATAAAAATTGTGTGTGTGTGTGTGTGTGTGTGTGTGTGTGTGTGTGCACTTGAATTAAGTGTGCAGTTAGAACCAGAAGGAGTTTGAACAAGGAATAAAATATTGAAGTACAGTTTATTGTTAGGACTTATAAACTTCATAATTTCTATAATGAGCAGGATTGAAAATGCCACTCAATGCACATCTTGCCACATGTATGTGCACTTGGAGCAGCTGTTCCATGGAGCATACAGCAGTGAGAAGTGTGAGCATGTGGTCTCTTTAGAGTCAGCGATTGCTGATCTGAAGAGGAAACTTGCAATATTGAGGGACATTGACAATCTTGAAAGGGTAGAGCTCACTGAGCAGTCCCTTGCTTCGACTAGTGGTGCAGATGGTGGCGTTGTTAGAGGAGCAAGTAGGTAGCTGGGTAACAGAAGGGGAAGCAGGGGCAATAGGGAGAGGCAGGCCAGTTCTGAGCTGACCCATCCCAATAGATTTGCCATATATAGTGAAGATATTGGGAGTTTCAGGGCAGAAATGGCAAGGCTGGGGGAGACTGGTTCCTCTAGCAGCCAGGGGAATCGTTCCTCCAGCACAGAGGGGACACGGGATGCTCAGATACCAAGAAAGATTGTGGTGGTAGGGGACTCCATCATTATTAGGAAGGTAGATAGGGCAATCTGTTGCCGGGACCGCATGAACCGAACTGTTTGTTGCCTTCCGGGTGCTCGGGTTTGGCACATTGTGGATCGGGTAGACAGATTGTTGGGAGGGTCTGGGATTGACTCGGCGGTCTTGGTACATATTGGCACCAATGACAGTTAGAAAAAGATGGAGGGTCCTAAAAAAATGATTTCAGGGATCTAGGCGAAAAGCTTAAGGCAAGGACCTCCAAGGTAGAATTTTCTGAAATACTACCAGTGCCATGCGCTACCGCAGGGAGACAGTCAGAGATCAGGGAGGTTAATGCATTGCTAAAAGTGGTGCAGGAAGGAGGGTTTTGGTTTTTAGAGCACTGGTTCTCCTTTTCTGAGAGGTGCCAACTATATTCTAGTGACGGATTGCACCTCAATGAAGAGGGATCTTCTGTGCTGGGGGGAGAATGCTAAAAAGGTTGGAGGAGCTTTTAAACTAGGATGATGGGGGGAGGGGAATGAAACGGATAACGAACTAAATAGAATAGATGAGGAAACAAGGGGTTATGGAGGTAGAATGGGGGCAAGTGCGAGTTTGACAAGCAGTGAGACACTCATAGTAAATACAGATAATACTAAAAAAAACTTCTAAAGACTAAACCAAGTGGGCGCAGAAAGGAAGGAGCAGATAAGATAATAGTACAGGCTGAAAAAAAAACTTAAATGCATACTTGCTAATGCAAGAAGCCTGGCAGATTAAAATGGGGGAGCTTAAATTAATAGCTGCAAGGGAGCAGTATGATATCATAGGCATTACTGAAACATGGTGGGATGAAACTCCTGACTGGACAGTTAATTTAGAGGGTTATTCCCTTTTTCGGAAGGATCGAGCAAATAGAAGAGGTGGAGTATGCTTATGTTAAACCGGATCTAGAACCTATAAGGGAAGATGTTTATGACGGGAATGATGAAAATGCAGAGATCTTGTGGATAGAAATTGGCAGTGGAGGTAAAAGTATAAAGAAAATATTTGTAGGGATATGCTATAAACCACCAAATACCTGTGAGATTGAGGAAGCATCAAAACTGGGTCATGTTTGCATAATGGGTGATTTTAATTATCCAGACATAGACTGGGGCAATGAGATTAGCATTACAACAAAAGGAAACAGGTTTTTGGGGGTACTTAAACACCATTATATGGCCCAAATTATTGAGGAACCAACTAGGAGAGGGGCAATACTGGATTTGGTCATATCAAACAATGTAGAAGTAATATCAAATATTAAAGTCCTGGAACATTTGGGTAACAGTGATCATAACATGATCTCATTTGAAATAAATTGTCACAGATGACAGTACTTGGGTTTAACAAAGACCTTAAACGTTAGAAAGACAGATTTTAATAAACTGAGGTCTAATCTAGTAGTAATACAATGGGATGATGTTTTTGCAGGGAAAAATGTAGAAGATAAATGGGCAGTGTTTAAAACATTGTTAGAAAAGCACACTCATCAGTGTATACCCTTGGGTAATAAGTATAAAAGAAATAAGTCAAAACCAATGTGGCTAAATAAACAGTTAGGGGAGGAAATGGACAAGAGGAGGAAGGCGTTTAGATTCTTTAAGTCAGAAGGAACGGAGACATCGTATCAGAATTATAAGGAATGCAACAAAAATTGCAAAAGGGCAATCAAATTAGCAAAAATGGATAATGAAAACAGGATTGCAATAGAAAGTAAGATCAACCCTAAAAAGTTATTCAATGTACCTTAACAAAAAAAATGAGAAAAGAAAATATATAAGACCCTTTCAGTGTGAGATGGGCAGGCAGATTATTGGAGATAAGGAAAAAGCAGAGACATTAAACAAATTATTTGCCTCTGTGTATACCAGGGAAGAATCAATTGCAATAGTAGTTCCGCAGGAGGAAGCCACAACCTCCATATTAATGAACAATTGATTAACTGAGGAAGAAGTAGTTCATAGGCGTCTTGAAAAAATTAAAAGTAAATAAGGCACCTGGCCCCCAAGGCATACATCCAAGAGTTCTCAAGGAGTTAAACTCAGTAATAGCCAAACCATTACATTTAATATTCAAGGACACCATTTACACAGGCTCAGTACCACAAGATTGGCGTAAAGCAGATGTGGTGTCTATATTTAAAAAGGGTGCTAGATCACAACCGGGGAATTACAGACCTGTAAGCCTGACTTCAATAGTGGGGAAACTACTTGAAGGTTTAATACTGGATAATATTCAGGAATACCTAATGGAAAAACAAATTATTAGTAATAGTATGGATTTATGAAGGATAGATCATGCCAAACTAACCTCATTTGTTTCTTTGAGGAGGTAAGTAGGAATTTAGAACAGGGTAATGCAGTTGATGTGGTCTACTTAGATTTTGATACGGTTCCACACGAGGTTGGTGTACAAAATAAAGCAAATTGGACTCCGTAAAAATATTTGCACCTGGATTGAAAACTGGTTGAAGGATAGACAACAGAGGGTTGTCATAAATGAAACTTTTTCACTTTGGGCTAAGCTCGTGAGTGGAGTGCCTCAGGGATCGGTACGGGGACCCCTGCTTTTTAACTTGTTTAGTGACCTCGAGGTTGGCATCGAGAGCAAAGTCTCTATCTTTGCTGATGATACTAAATTTGTGTAAGGTAGTACAATCGGAGCAGGATGTAATTTCTCTCCAGAAGGACTTGGAGAGACTAGAAACTTGGGCAGGTAAATAGCAGTTGAGGTTTAATACAGATACATGTAAGGTTATGCATTTGTGAAGCAAGAATAAACAGGCGACTTACAAATTAAATGCGGATAAATTGGGGGAATCCTTGATAAAGAAGGATTTAGGAGTGCTTGTAGACAGCAGGCTTAGCAATAGTGCCCAAAGTCATGCAGTAGCTGGAAAGGCAAACAATATCTTATATTGCATTAAACTGGCGATGGAAGGGAAGTAAACACAATTATGCCCCTTTACAAAGCATTGGTAAGACCACACCTTGAATATAGAGTACAATTTTGGGCACCACTCCTTAGAAAAGACATTATGGAACTAGAGAGAGTGCAGAAGAGCCACCAAATTAATAAAGGGGATGGACAATCTAATTTATGAGGCTAGCTAAATTAGATTTATTTACATTAGAAAAGAGGCATCTAAGAGGGGATATGATAACTGTATACAAATATGTACAGGGAGCTTTCAAAAGAACTATTGATCCCACGGACAGTACAAAGGACTCGGGGCCATCCCTTAAGGTTGGAGGAAAGGAGATTTCTCCAGTAACAAAGGAAAGGGATCTTTACAGTAAGGGCAGTTACAATGTGGAATTCATTACCCATGGAGACTGTGATGGCAGATTCAATAGATTTGTTAAAAAAAAAAGGTTGGACATCTTTTTAGAAAGGAAAGGTATACAGAGATATACCAAATAAGTGAACATGGGAAGGATGTTGATCCAGGGAGTAATCTGATTGTCAATTCTTGGAGTCAGAAAGGAATTTATTTTTCCCCTTATGAGATATCATTGGATGATATGTCACTGGGGTTTTTTGTTTGCCTTCCCCTGGATCAATAAGTAAGTATAGATATAGGATAAAGTATCTGTTTAAATTTAGCATAGGTTGAACTTGATGGACGTACGTCTTTTTTTCAACCTCATCTACTCTGTAACGCACGCACACACGTGTGTATGTACACACACGTATGTTTATATAAGCACGCACGCAATTTATTTTTTAACATGGGTATGTATGGTCACTAGTCGGCATGCGGTCAATATAATCCTGTTTGCACCATACAGGACCCTGAAGATGGCCAATGTCATTCAGCGGTTAACCTTCAACAAGTTTGATCATTTTGCTTTGTGTTGAACCTGGCTTTGTAATAATGAAGTTAATCCACCGCTTGAATATCACCTGATCAAAAGCTCTGTGATCCGGGCTGGAGAAACCCTGATCTACGCACTTTACATGCCACATTGGTTTGCAAGCACCGCCAAACCTGAAGGAATAGGGAGCCCGGTTACCCTTTCCCAAAGCACTGCAGTGTGAGGAGGCCTGCCAGTGCTGTTGCATATCTTTGCACTAAAATGTCCACGTACTCGCTCCCTTGTTCCATCTCATTTTTCTATTCCGTTTCCAAGGTGAAATTGGCATTTACATCTTTCTTTAGTTCCACCTACGCTCCGGCTCCTCACCGTTATACAGATGAGCCATGTTGGGTGTTGCTATGTATGCAGCCAGAATAGATGGTACACACCTTGTATTGTGTGAGCAGAGAAGAACATATTTCGGTCAAAGGGATGTGAGCCAGTCATCAGACTTGCAGAGCGGGGAAATGAAGCCCAGGTGGTTGTTATAGTGAGGGATGTTTTTTAAGACCAGGGCTGTTATAGTGAGGGATGTTTTTAAGACCAGGGCTGTTCTTTGCCATGTTCTTTTATAGGAGTTTGGGTTGCCTTGCAAGGTCTAGCTATGAAAACTGTATAAACCCATATTGCCATGGGTTTTCATCTGGTTCTCCAAAACACAAATAGTTTTTTTTCCGATGTTTTGAGACTTTAGGGATATTCCTGCTTCAGGACTTTGACTGAACAAGTGATTGAACTACCTGTGCTGAAGCAGGGATATGCTTTAAACCTGACCTGTTGGTGGCCCTTGAGGTCTGCAGTTGGTCACCCCTGTCATGGCCTCTCTTCTAACCGCCCCGCTGGTGGAGAGATGCGTTTCTAACCCCTGTGGCAGTGAAGGCGTTATTGGGAAGATGAGCCCCAAGATTTACGTAGCCCTGCACGCGTTTGAACTCTTGCAGATGATATAGACCAGTTCAGGGCGTCAGGAACCATTCGTAAAGATTGGCAGTAATTCTAAAATATTGTATACAAACCACAGCTGTCATACAAATAACAAACCGGGTTTCCCAGCGGGAAGGCTGTAATAAGCCAGTTGGGGGAAATGTGTTTTTGACGGTCTAGATCCTCCTTGTGGTGGTGTGGTGGGTTTTGTTTTGGGGGGGGGGGGAGGGAGAGCGCCCCTCTCATTGTTACATCAATCTTACTGTGAGCAGCCTGCCGCCAGCGCCCAACTTGTGAACAAATTCAGCGACTCTGTCCTCCTCCCACTCTCATCCCAAGAAGTGATCTAAACATTTTAGGTTTTATTGCCTCCTCCCCCCACCCCCCTTTCACCTCCTATATAAAGTGTCCAATGAGGTAAAACAGCCCGGCATGCAGTCCATTAAGTGGCGTGTCCCTCAATGACTGGAGAAGAAAGGGCTTTGAAGGAGGCCCTTTCTGTGAGAATTAGCAGGTGGGCACTCTGAGTGACCCTGAGCCAGTCACAAAGGGACGGAGGCCTGACTTGTGGCATTGGTCAACTTTGACCCCGCCTCCTCTGGCTGCATCTCTCTAATGCCAACTTCATGTCCCCACCTTCTTAACCCTTTGTGCGCTGGAGTTTGTTGCTGGTCAGCACTGAAAGGGTTAGTGTTGGCCCCCAACTGTTGCCGATATTAAAACCCCTTTCTGTTACATTACCGCGTTCCACTTTCTGCGCTTATTTGGCACTAGTACGAATGTTTCATTGGTCAGAGATACCGGTGGAATAAGCCGTGTGAAGAAACTGGTTTATTGTATGGAAGGATTTATTTTTTGTTAATTAAGTTCTTGCATTCGCTGTTCTCTCCCCCTCACCCAAAAAAACCTAACGTGGTCCAGATTTTTATTATTATTTTTTTCCCCCCTCCAATCTGTTTTTACTTTTATCACTTTAATGTCCCACTTGCAAAATCCTCAATGATCTATAGTGATAAATAGTGGGTATAAAATGTGTTTATAGCTGATGTCAGGCAGGCTACATGATCCGCTATTTGAAAGAGATTAAGTGGGGCGCTGTTTCCTAATCACCGTGATGTTGTTTTGGAGTGAGGCAGGTATTGCTAATGCCCTCCTGTAGTTATTCTTTACTGCCCCTTGAGCAGTTTCGCACCATAGCCTTCCTGCCAAGTCTCCATTCTTGATTATATTGCCCTTATACAGGCAGTCCTCGGTTATCCGACACAATGTGTTACTCAAAATGGCGTTGGATAGCGAAACGTTGTAAAGCGAAACACATTTTCCCATAGGAACACTGTTTAAATGAAAGATTCTGTTCCTGAAGGCATTTTTAACACTAAAATACACCAAATATTTTATGCAGGCAGTAAGATATGCAGCACACGCATCAATTATATAGTGTATATACTGTATTATATATATATAATATAACATAATAAATAATATATTATAATATTATATTGTATAATATTATATATACGCTCTTACGACGCTTTGCAATGTTGTTTATGTGAATTTGTGTGTGTGTATTTATATATATGGAGAGGGAGAGGGAGAGGGAGAGGGAGAGGGAGAGGGAGAGGGAGAGGGAGAGGGAGAGGGAGAGGGAGAGGGAGAGGGAGAGGGAGAGATACAAATCACCAAAAAAAATCTACTCGCCACCTAGTACCAAACGTGTGCTGCTTGGGCCAATATTTACTCGGCCGGGGGTTAAATCCACTCGCCCGGGGCGAGCAAATGTATAGGTTTGTCGAACACTGTGTGTGTGTGTGTGTGTATGTGTACATACATACATACATACATACATAACATTGCAAAGCGTTGGATACGCCGTTTTGGCGTTGTAAAAATGAATATAGGTATGCATTGCATAGCGTTAGATAAGCCATTTGTTGTAAAGCGAAGCGTTCTAAAACGAGGACTGCCTGTATTTAATTTTAAAGTTGCAGGTACTGTAAATGTCACCATAATGGCTAATTAGAGAATAAACCCTATTTGGATCTTGTAACCTTGAGCAAGTCACGGTCCCCTTGCCCCATGTTGAACCAAGCAGTGTCCATTGCTGTCTGTGTGTCTCTGCGTGTCTCTGCGTCTGTTAAGTTCTGGTTTCCTTTTCTGTTTGCAGGACAGCAGAGCCAGCAGCAAAACGCTCAGCCCGATTACAGCAAGGCCTGGGAGGAGTATTACAAGAAGCAGAGTGAGTCCCTTTCCACAGAGTGTAGCTGTGGGTAGAGCAGCGGTATTAAGAGAACCAGGGTTGGCTCCTGGGATGAACCCCGTGGGTTCCTGCAATATATTGCAACGCAGAAGGGGTTAACACAGGAAAGGGGCTTGTGGTTGAATGTGTGTAGTCGTGCTCCATAAAGAATTCTGCTGCAGCATGAGGTGTTCTGAGTCCTGTGTGGATGGAACCTGTGTGGATGAGTCTCTATTAGCTCTCCCGGCCACACCCTCTCTCTCCTCCCCATCTTTACTGACGATCACTCTCATGGGGTTACTTATAAATTACACTTCTATCTCTCTCTCTCGCTGCCTCCCCCCCCCCCCCCCCACCCCTTTCCCCACCACTTCAGATCAAGCTGCCAGCGCCACCTCCCAGCCAAGCTCACAACCGGACTACACAATGGCATGGGCAGAGTATTACAGACAGCAGGCTGCTTATTATGGACAGACATTGGGGCAAACTCAGACCCACAGCCAGGTCAGTAGAGCCCAGCCTTCCCGTGCATGTGCTGTCTGACCTCTGCATGAAGGTGTGTGTCTGCGTGTAGCTTCTTCCTTGCTTGGCTGTTTGAGCCGCGGGAGAGAAGGACATGGTGGTGTGGTTAAGGTCTTGGAAGACATAAGTTGAGTGCTCAATTCCTGCCTGTGTGTGAACATGGACAAATCACCTAATCTCTCGTGGGTTCTCCATGTTGCACAGTACTGGCATGCATTGCTAAACCTTAAAACGGAGTTAACCATTTATTTTGGTTTGCGGTTCCTGGGAAATTAAATGACCTTCCCAAGGACACACAGCTGAATTTAAACTAAATGGGGTTTTTTACTTTTAAAACCAGTGTTGCTTCTACGATGCCCCTTCTCCCTATAATTTCCATCTGTCGCCAACCTCTGCTGCTCCAGGGGTCTGCAGTACATTCTCAAAGCAATGATTTGTAGCCTCACTTGGCACCAAAGTGATTAAGGTTAAAAAGAAAAAGGGAATTGCACAGCGGGAGGGTTAAAGACCTGAAGAGGTCTTCCAAGTGATATGAATGATTTTGGATCAATCTAATTACACTAACGGAAAGTCGGAGAGCGCATGTAATGGGTTTACAGCTGTATGGCAGAACCTGAAGCAGGTAGCACAATGTGGGCAACAGAGACTTTTTTTTACATTGCATCTATGGCAGAGCTAGCCAGCTTCAGTCCTCAAGGGCCACCAACAGGTTAGGTTTTCGTGCTATCCCTGCTTCAGCACAGGTGGCTCAATCTGTCGCAGCTCCAGCACAGATGGCTGTCTTTGACTGAGCCACCTGTGCTGGAGCAGAGAGAGCCTGAAAGCCTGACCTGTTGGTGTCGCTTGAGGACTGGAGTTGGCCACCCCTGGTCTGTGGGATCTAGTAACTGACCAGCACCCATGCACAGTCCTAATCGCATCTTCTGCACTTGACAGAACATTTTACAGACCGGATCTCTCCCAAAGACCTTACAGTCTAGTGTCTGAGTGAAGTTATTAGGTGCTAGGCACTGCATGTCAACCTGGTGTCCCAAATCTGCTGCTCTTCACCCCTCTGTGTGTGTTCTGGCTGTTTTTTTGTCTCTCGTCCTCTGCTCCGTGCACCCCTGTAATGACCCCCCCCCCCCTCTCACCTCTTCCTTGCAGGAGCAGTAGAACAATTCTCCAGTTGATGACGAAGTTTTATTTTATTTTTTGTTTCCCTTGGAATCATCGCAGAAGAAGCTTATTTTGTAACTGTTTTCTAGATTTGCAAACTTTATTATTTTATTTTATTTTTTATTTTTGATGAAGACTTTTTTTTTTTCTGTTTGTAAAACACTAGTTTTTAGGGTTAAATCTATACTGAACTTGGCTCAGAATCAGGATTCAATAATATACTAAAGATTTAAATGTGCTGGGAGTCTTTATTATTTTTTTTTCCTTGCTTTGTATTCGTTTCCTACCCTTGAAGAAAAAAAAAATGTGTTAACATGAATTCTCTTTTGCAGTCGGAGCGATAAATTAAACTAAAATTGTCCATTGTGTAAGCGCTCTCCTCCCCCCTGGTGCTGATATTGCACAGTTTTTGTCTCAATCTCTCTTTTTTTTTTTTTTTTGGGGTAACATTGTGTTTTCCTGTCTATAACAATACCGCTTGGAGGTCTTATCACAATGATCGAAATAATCATTTAAAAAAAAAAAAAATCAAATAAAAACTAAGAGTACACAAATACTGCAATTTTTAAAACGACCTGTATTTAAATATTCTTAACTGTAAATTCATTAAATGTTTTACGTCTAATTTTCTTGTATTATGAATTTTTGGTTTTATTGCATTTTTCTGTTTTCTTTGTTTTTAAGAGAAATTAACAATTCGTGTTAACTGGTTATGAATAGTCAATACCGGATATTTGAATCTGTTTCATGAGACAAGTATTGTGGGTGAGGGGGGGGTGGGGGGGGAGCCGGGTCATATTTTGTAGGCTTTGTATAATACCTAGGGTTTTGAAGGGTTAATATAAAAATCGATTGTTAACTCTTTCTCTGCCAGGGAGGCCTGCAGTGCATTGCGGAGCAATCCATCGCAGGCCGTTCTTGCAGAGCAGGGAGGTGCATTTTTTTAAAAGCATTGTGGATTATCATGTATTTTGTTGCCTCTGTATAGCAGACATCCAAGTTATAACAGGAAAATGACCTTCTTTTGTGCTGTCAAATATAAATACTATTATTTTTAATATGAATAAATCAGCTGTTCGAATCTTTAACGCAAACACTGTGGAAACACTTAACAGTATGGAAAAGTTTCAAAAGAATCATAGTAACTATTTTTTAATTCCAGGGTTTTTTCTTTTTTGTTTGTTTTAAATATTTTCTTATCTAATTGTCAAATTTACCATAGAAAAGAAATAAAAACCTAGTATTAACCACAGTATGTGCTAAAAAATGATTTAATAAAAGGGATATGATTTTGAATGTTTGTAGTTTTTTTTTCTTGTACAGATTACCTGTATTTTTGACCGAAAACTGAATTCAAGCTAGTTTTTTTTTGCGTGTGCGTTTAAAGTTAACTCATGGGAACATTCCATTTTGGTTTTTTTTTTTGAAGGGGGGAGGGGGAACTTACTTTTATTTCCTTTTATGCCTAAAAATGTTTAACTATTAAAAAAAAAAAAAAACTCCCGATTTGGATGATATCGAGTATGTTACAGAGAGATGTCTTATTCATCTGCCAGTTGCATTTTACACTCTATATAATAAAATTGCCACAAGGCTACTTGTGGGTGAAAATGTTCTTAGTCTGTTTACTTGGCGCGTGTGCAACCCCCGCACTCAGTGATCCAACCGTTTGCTTAATAATGTGACCGTCTTCCAGAGATCTATAACCTCCAGCCTGACCCTGCTATGAGTTTGTGGTAGAACAGGTTCAAAAAATAAAAATAAAGCATCTGGGAATTAAAAGAATATTGTGTATTAGATTATTTGGCCCCAAATTCCAGCCAATATTAAAGTGGGGTAAGTGGACTCCTGTTTAATTCAAATATATATTTAATGCCCTCAACTTTAGACTCGTCTTAGTCACAGCTTTTATTTGATTTAATATATAGAAGTTGGGTACAATATAATACATTTGACAACACTTTGTCAGGGGTGCTAACCTTCAGTCCTCAAGCTGTCCCTCCCCCCCAAGCAGGTCAGGTTATTCAGCCTCGGCACAGGTGGTGCAGCCAGAGGGAGCCTCTAATTGAGCCACCTGTGCTGAAGCAGGAACTGATTGAGCCACCTGTGCTGAAGCTGAAAACCTGAACTCTTTAGGGGGCGCTCATGAGGACTGGAGTTGGGCACCCCTGCTCTAAAGTGATGCCTCACAAGTGACCAATCCCAACCCAATAAATGTGGGTTCTGGGAAGTAATTTTATTCTACAATCGCATGGTGCACTGCGAGAAGCCTAGAACTGGGTGGCGGGAAACAATGACTGAGCCCACCTATTTTGCCCACTTAACCTCACACCATACTCCATTGGCTTTAAAGCAGCACACCAAGCAACAGATTATTTTTGTCTCCTAATCGGATGAAAGCCGGTGGTCTCCGGAGCTGAACCATGGTGGTTTCCGTTCCGGGGACAATTTGCTTCCTGAGAAACTTTGCCGTGGGTGGGTACCAGTAGCAGCTCTGGCTGGGCTAATTGCAGTATCAAAATAGCGGCGTAAATGTTCTGTGGGCTTATAGGAAGCTATGACATCATCCAATTGGTCTGCGTGACCGGGACATTTACACTTCAGAGATACTGTACCCCCTCCAAGGTAGCAGGGGATCACCGGAATTGAAATCAAAGCAGTTCAGCCCCAGAGACCCCATGCTTCAAACCTCTTATATCAACCTGTTAAATTTAGATTAAATACAAAATATAGGATAAGTATTTTGATCCAGGCGAAGGCCAACAAAAACCCCCCAGTGACACGTCATTCAATGGTGTCTCGTAATGGGAGAAATACATCCCTTCCTGGCTGGTAATCCCATTTCTTCCTGGATCAACAGGGTTCTTCATTTGTGTGTTCTGCCGTGAGTCATAAATCAAGTGATGCGGATACCCTGGAAAGAGCAGTGTGCGTTTGAAACGCACACGTGCTTCTCACCTGTCCTACAAAATTGCGTGTTCCTTTTTGGGGTAAATGGTGAAGTACATCAGTGCCCTCAAAATGCCCCACCTTTCTCTAACAGTGGTTTTAAACTCTGCAGCAACTCCAGGTTGCACGTTATGATCTCCTTGGGCATGCGATCTTGTATACCTAGCGGTCCTGTTGAAAGTTCAGTGGATGCCATGCGTGCCATTAAATCGACCCTAAATTATGAAACCATCAGAAACAAAGCGAAGACGTGGCTGAGTAATTGTACTGGTTTTTTCCCCCCCTCTTAAGTCAGGGGTGGGGCAACTCCAGTCCTCAAGGGCCACCAACAGGTCAGGTGTTCAGGATATCCCTGCTTTAGCGCAGGTGGCTCAATCAAAGACTAGCTACCACAGCTCTAAGTAGACCTTCCAATGCCGTTGGAGTAAGCTAACCAGGGCACCTACATGGCACCATCAAACATCCTTAACCACCAACCAGGCTTTCGTAGAATCCCCTACAAAAAAAAGGATCAAAGATGTGTCATTTTTAAGTGACAAATGCAGGTTGCACTCCGTGGTTTTGCAAGAAATAATAAAGCGCGGTTGTGGGGGATACTTCTGGCCATTTCATAGACCTAGAATCCATGTTCCATACTGGTTCCCATGTCTATCATTCCAGGGACCACGTGTGCCTGTATAGTCTGGTTTTTTTTGCAGTACACTACAAATGTCAAAATGCTGAAATAAATTAAGAGGAGCGGTTACTACCCAGCAATCACATTGAGTGATTTAGGTGACATCATAGACCACACGAGCAGAGTTCAGCTACATGATGTCACCTTTTAAATTCATACTTACATATATCTTCCTTGGTATATCAGCAGGGTCCCTACTGTAACTGATAAGTGGCCTGTCGGGAAAATCCAGTAATTCACATTGTAATGCTCATAAATTCCATTATGAGAAGTTAGGGCCTGTTTTTTTTTTTTTTTACCCCCAATGATCCTAGCCTTTTACAGGGTATATCAATGTTTTATAGTAACATTAAGTTGCCCTTGTCCCCATATGCCTGAGCACTATATAACATTTGGTATTATCCAACTTTTTGCAACCTTTCTAGTTCTACATAACAAAGCACTACACAGCTGAAAACTAATATAATAGGATTATCTCTGGTTTTTATGCCTGTTTTACATGAAGAAGGGTGTGTAGCTTTTCTCCTTATTTCCTGAAAAAATAGGAGAATTCAAGATTGCAGCTAACATTTCCCAGAGGGTCACCCTATGCAACACAAATAATTAAAAAAAATCCCCCACAAAACAGCAGGGGGGGAATAAAGGGGACTTAATTCAACTGAATAAGGCTTATTTCTGAAATCAATTTGATCCCAATAGGTAGATACAAGAGACAGCGGCTTGTTGATCCATGGATAATGGATCCATTAAAACAGGCCTCGCTGATTGATATTGGAATCTAAAAAATAAAACAAAAGAAGATGGGAGAGGCCGGCGGCCTTAAGACAGGTGGGGAGAGGAGGATGGCGAGAGAAAGGAACACTCCGAATGACAGACAGTGAGTGAGTTGCTGAGACAGGGCTTTAATGCTGAGTATTGGAATGGGAATTGGGAGAGGGGCATTACAGCAAGCTTTTGCTTCTAATTCATCTTCCGAGCTCTGTGCCAGAATCGCATTTGGCATGGTTCAGAGGGAGTAATTGAGCAATAATGAACTCTGAGGTGTCCTGTAATTGAAGACTGAGCATAGCAAACCGTGCCAAAGTCATAAATGCCTCAGAATTTGCGGGCGGATGCAATCTCTTAAATATATCTGTAAGTACAACTTAGCAATGTTCCCCTGTGGTATTCCCATACTATGAATTATAGAAATCCCTCATTAGGACGCAAGCTTTTATCAAGGGTGGGGTGGGGGCAAAAATTACTAAGACCCACTATGCCTGACTTCCATATGAATGCAGCCATTAGGATGGCACTTGGGCGCCTTATTGGCGATCCATTACCTGCTATCAGTATCCATTGTACTTTCGGGGAGGGGAGATGAGCCATTCCAAAGGGCTCACACCACTGGTCCTTCAATATGTTGCACACCCCTCCAGTAGCAAAGAGGTTTTTTAAACCCCCCTTGCGGCCTTGTGATCATGTAATGCAGGAAGATAGATTGCATATTCATAGCTCTATTAATCTTTGGATGTGAGTGCAAAGCAGCCTGAAAGTCCAAACTTCGGCTGCCTCCAACGTCTCCCGTTTGCAGGCCCAGCTCTTGTATGAGAAATGCGATGGTTTACATTGTCACTATGGTTGTTGGGCGTGTATTCGTGGTGTGATCTGCGTGTGCAAGGAAAGGCACGCGGCTCTCGCGTTTTCCTTATTCGCGGTGACTCCGTTATTGAAGTTGGGTTTACACCATTACGTTTTCCTTTTCGGTACCCATGCCCTAAATCTCAGATTTTGAGCTCCTTGAACATGGGCGGCTGTGACTGTGGTGCACCTGGACAAATAGCCTCTATAGCACCGCATATTGACACGTTATTACATTATGTCCCTGATCTGGGTTTAATATCACGTGGAAATCCTGTAGGAATCCCATTTAGGAGAAGCTTGGGATCCGATCTGTGCATTGTCAAGCACTCCGGCTCTTCCTTTAATCCAGGCCATGCTGGGCTGCAGGTGCCTCTGCCCCCGAAAGATTATCGTGTCCCTTCCTATTGTCCCGTGTGTCACTCACTTGTCAGCAACACTGCTGGATACACAGGGATCTGCAGGGATTCTTGTATCTCCCATTCACTCACGGATATTAAGCTTCTTTGCACAAGAGATGTTACATGTGGTGGCTGAGCCCAGATGAGTGTAACCTTCTCCTCTGGATAATAAATGTAATGTGTAGGGAGTGGCACAGATCACAAACACTCTTTCAATAGTAACATCCCCTTCCCTATAGAAAAAAAACATAGGTAATTTCATTGTATATGTCTGTACAGGACACAGAATAGGATCTGTAATGGACTGTAGCCCAAAGGTTTCTGATAGAGACCATGCCTTTGCTGCCTTCCTATTGCATAGCCTCTTAGCGAACTCCTTTATCCATTGCTTATTATTATTACTTTGTAACCAGCCATGACCAACCAATGGGTAATTCACAGTCTAGAACCCTTTTCTACTGCTTGGAACATTTAGCTCACCCAGCTGCCCTGTTAGATTACTACACTCACTTTGTCACTGGGACAGCTTCTACTACTGGTGCTCATACTGTCCCACAATGGAGTTCCAAAGTAGAGAGGATCTTAGTGCTAAGCAAACTAGTGAGGCCCTGGGGCATGCAAAGATACAGGAACGGCTATGTTATCCATTTGTATCGTAGCCTGATCTGTTTAAAGATCTGGTAGAATGAAAAATATTCCACAATAACGGTGCACTGCCAAAAGAAACTTCAAGGCTAGGGTGCAAAATAATATTTATAAATAAAAAAAGATATATATTTATTGATTAGCCATGTACAAGAAAGAGGAACAAAAACCCTCCGACGCGTTTCAAAGCCCATACTCGTGCTTTATCAAGGAGAGATCTAGTACTCATATTTATCTAGGAGAAGTGTACATTTGTTACAGTTTTGTAATACATGTTATTGGACTAAACCAATCTCTTTCATAAAATAAATTATAGAGTACATAACTTTTACAACCTCACAAGTCTCTTCTTCAGGTGTCACTTTGGTGATAGAACAGCACAGAGGTTGTGAGACGCAATCCTTTGGTTTCCTATACTTGGGGATCCCCTGTCCAGACCAGGTTTCGGGCTAAATACATATGAATGTATTTGGGTCCCTGTGCCCAGCACAGAGGCGGTGCTGGGGTATTAGCGAACTAAGCACTTACTTGAGGCCCTAAACAGTCCAGGGCTCTCAGCGTCTTCATTTCTCCAAGACCTCCTTCCCTTACAGTGATGTTTCCTAAGTCCAATATCTCAGGCACTAAACTCTGGTACATGCTGGAGACGCAAACAAACATAGCGACATACATAAGACCCACCTTAAGACACAATTGCTTAAAGAAGCATATGAATAGCACTGTGAATATTCTGAACACATGATACATAAAGCTTGGCCCCCTGCAGACGCACTTACCAGAACTCCCTCCTACTGTCTCTGTACGTTCTCCCTACCTACCAATTAGACTGTAAGCTCCTCGGGGCAGGGACTCCTCTTCCTTAATGTTACGTTTATGTCTAAAGCACTTATTCCCATGATCTGTTATTTATTTGATTACCACATATATTACTACTGTGAAGCGCTATGTACATTAATGGCGCTATATAAATAAAGACATACAATACAATACAATAGCGGAATTAAAGGCAGAGGGACCCCCAAAATTAAATCACCTTTTTGCATAGAGAGCTTCTGCATGTGAAACAATGTAAAACATACATTGCCTGTTTTTTTACTGAAAGGAGCTGGGTAGGTTATTGCAGGGGGGCTCAACTCCAGTCCTCAAGCCCCACCCAACACCAACAGGTCAGGTTTTCAGGATATCCCTGCTTCAGCACAGGTGGCTCAATCAGTCCCTGCTTCAGCACAGGTGGCTCAATCAGAGGCTCAGTCAAAGACTGAGCCACCTGTGCTGAAGCTGGGATATCCTGAAAACCTGATCTGTTAGGGGGGGGGCTTGAGGAGTGGAGTTGAGCCCCCCTGTGTTATTATACTGTTCAAATCCACAACAAAGACTTTTACATCTATCCCAGAAGCCAAACAGCACCCCAAAAATGCTCAAGTTCTGCTGTAATCATGTTATCAGCCCTTGTCCTCGGGAACTGGGTCATGTGCTGAAAACACACATTTTCAATCAAGTCAAATCAGGTGCAATAAATCCAGATGCAATTCAATCAAAGATGCAAGTGTATCACCCCAACATGCAGTGTCCCCTACAGAAAGTAAATCCCCCCCATGCAACATACTCACCGAAGGGAATATAACAGAAGGGGGAGGGGTGGTGTCAGAGTATTGTGACTGCAAACCTGGTGCAAGAAAACAGCATCAGATTCATCAGAGACTTAAACCCAACAGATAAATCTGGTGCCGTTTTCTGCAGCTGCGAGGCCTCGATAATCTCCCCCCCCCCCCCCCCCCTTACATCTTTACACCATTGGGAAACTAATAATGCAAAGACCCTCAACCTTTACAGTACAAAGAGGGACACACAATGCAGAAAATCAGGCAGTCCCACAAACCAGAGCCCTGGTCCACCTCTCCATGTAACAATAGCAGGGGGTCTCTGAGTATATAACAGGGTATATACACCCCCAGTTCCCTGCGCCTCTGCTCCAAGCCTAGTAAGAGGCAGCACCAGGTACCATTTGGGCATGTTCCCATAAGGAAGGCCAGCCCTGCTGGCAGCCTTCTGCTCAGCCGCCTTATTAATGGCTTCTGTTTGCTTTGTAACATCTTTTCCCCTTTCAGTCCCTTTCAGCCTTTTCTCCTTCAGATGCTCCGAGAAGGTAAAACCTGAGGAAAACTCCATTGGTTCCTATTCTTTTTCAATTGAGCTTTGTGCCAAAAAAAAGGCCCCTTGTTTTTACGCGTGCCAGTCACCTGCAGACCCCTCCCAACGACCCTCATTCTCCCATTAAGCTTCCCTTTTCTCTTTTGACTTTTGCAGGAGCCCTGCTTTGGAAATGAGCTTTAGATTGGGTACAGATTGAGGCGCCTTTGTCTCTCAAGGGTTGTGCTAAGCTAATTAAATTTGATCCCGACAAATAAGCCCCCCACTCCAAATTAAATTCAGACCAGCCTTTCAGCCAAACACCCAGCATTCATTCACTATATATATATATACCCAGCATTCACTATATATATACCCAGTATATATATATATATATATATATATATATATATATATATATATATATCCCCTTTGTGCTGGGGGTCTCTTGAGTCCTTTTTTATTAGAAAAGGGCCCCAACAGCACCTTCCCTCCATTGTGCAATTGAACCAATGCTGAGGCTCAGAGCTGATACATTTGGCTACATGTGGGATAAACAGTGGACACATTGCAGCTTGTTTTCCATCAGCTTCCTCCTTTGATTGAAACTGATCTGGGAAGCCAGCCCCCCCCCCCAAAAAAAACCCAACTCAATTTACAAAGAAGTAGGATTTTAAAGACGTTGGTTATTTAATAAAACCAATATTTACCAGGGAATATTAATGTACAAAGTAAAAAAAGAAAAAGCATGTCAGTTTAGGAAATGTAGATGTGTCTTTGTGTGTGTGATTACAACATTATAAGCAGAATAAATAAAACCCCCCTACTCATCATGGAAAGCAAATTCTCAGCCTCAGTCACCGATCAATCTTCTCCTAAATTAATTGCTCCACTTTCTTTTTAATTATCACTAAACTGCGCTGATCCAAAATCTTTTTCTGTGTGTGTGTGTGTGTGTGTTGTCATTTCATGTATCTGCTGTGTCTCTGTATTACTTGATCAATACCGTGTGATGGACCTTCCCAGTTGAACTAATATCTTTTTAATGACTTGCTGTGTTTACAGAATCTGCCCTGGGGCCTGGATTTCTCCAAGCAGATGTTTAAGGGGCAGAAGAGAGGGGGTGAAATAGCCACTTCTTTACATGGGGTGAGGAAATAAGAGACTTTCTTCCAAAGTTCAAAAGAAAGGGAGAGAGTCCATCTCCACTAAAACTGTATTTTCTCCTTTTAACAAAAGGCCCCATTCTGGCACAGGGGGGGGGGGGGGGGGGGGGGAGAGGCAGCTCCTGGGCTGGGGACCGGGGATGGGACAGCTTTAGTCTCAGCATGTCTGGGTTACAGGACACCATTAGTAATCATTTTAATGTCATGCTTCTTAAGTCGCATTCAATAGTTCTCCGTCCCATTAATTTCTTTCTTTCTGTACATGACACATGAACTTCTCTCTCCCTTGTCCCGAACACTCTTTTCAAGAAGGGCACCCTTAGTTATCAATTAATATTTATTCGTAGCGTTTCCCAAATATATATATATATATATAAAATGTAAATACATTTATGTATAATATATAAATATATACGTGTGTGTGTGTGTGTGTGTGTATGTGTGTGTGTCTGTGTGTGTGTGTGTATCCTGTATATGTATGTATATATTTCTGTAAAAGCAAGATATAATCATTCATATTTCCAAACGCCTTAATATATTTGATGACGCTTGTATAAACATATGTATATTTCTTAATACGTTTGTATATAATATATATATATCATCTAATATATATATATATCATCATCTCAAACGACAGATAACGGAAAGAAATTGTGTGTATGTATGTATGTATGTATGTATGTGTGTGTGTATGTATGTATGTATGTATGTGTGTATGTATGTATGTATGTATGTATGTATGTATGTATGTATGTATATATATATATATATATATACATATATACATACATACATACATACATACATACATACATACATACATACATACACACATACATACATACATACATACACACACACATACATACATACATACATACATACACACAATTTCTTTCCGTTATCTGTCGTTTGAGATGATGATATATATATATATTAGATGATATATATATATTATATACAAACGTATTAAGAAATATACATATGTTTATACAAGCGTTTATACAAGAAATTGTGTGTATGTATGTATGTATGTATGTATGTATGTATGTATGTGTGTGTGTATGTATGTATGTATGTATGTATGTGTGTATGTATGTATGTATGTATGTATGTATGTATGTATGTATGTATGTATGTATGTATGTATGTATGTGTGTGTGTATGTATGTATGTATGTATGTATGTATGTGTGTATGTATGTATGTATGTATGTATGTATGTATGTATGTATATATGTGTGTGTGTGTGTATGTATGTATGTATGTATGTATGTATGTATGTATATATATATATAT
>NC_134503.1:5789350-5804350 GCF_040206685.1 Ascaphus truei
TCACCCCCCCCCCCCCTCTCTCTCCTCCCCCCTCTTTCTCTCTCTCATCCCCCCTCTCTCAGACTACATTTCATTTACATGGACTCACCATCCTTCTCTGGTGATTTGTCTCTCTCTCACCTGCCATCCCTACTCTTCCACCCTATCTCTCATGTTTTATCCTTTCGCTCTCCCCCCCCTATCACTATCTGTGGGTCATATTCTATGTCATACGGTGCCAGGGCCTGGCTGGTAATATCGCAGGGCTCGGCGCGCAGAACTCGCGCAGGGCCTCTTGCCGTCTCCTTGCAGTGTCCCTCATCATGGCTTCGCGTTGCCATGACAATGGGACGTCACGTGACGCCGTGCCACCATGCGGCATCGCGTCGGGACTACTCCGGATTCCTTGTTGAACCTTGGGACCGTGAGCGGTCTTTTGGCGCCAGATCTCAGGGGATAATCGCTGCGTGTGGTAGGGGTGAGGAGCTTGTTCAGATAGGAGAAGGTAAGAGAGTTACAGGCGCCCCGCGCTCTTCCCCAGCAATCAGTTTAATTGTTGTGGGGGAACACGTGGGGCCTCTGTAACCGCGAGGCTCCACCGCCATTAAGCCGGGCTTGAGCCATTTTCTCTTCATTTTATATAGTGGTAAAGAGTAGCCAACAAAAAAAAATGTCAATGGCTTGTCACCTGAATTGCAAATTTCCTTTGCAAGGGTTCTGGCTGTGCTACACTCTCTCTTCACTCTGTATGTGTGTATGTATATCTTTATATAGCACCATCTATGTACAAAGCGCAATGTCACAGCGGTAACACACGGGGCACAATAATATAACGCATAATGGGAAGAAGCGTTTCACACATAAAAGTAACATTAGGGAAGAGTCCCTGCCCCGAAGAGCTTACAATCTAATTTAATAGACTCTTCATTCTAATTACTCCCAAGGCAGTTGATTGGGTAAAATATTGTTAAAATTATCGGGGGGGGGGGTTTCCCGGCGGGGTCCCCTGGGCAGAAGAGGCACAGACGCCGCTAACAATGTGAAGAAAAGAGACACAGTGGGGCCTATGCAGAGAGCAGCGAATTTTCGAAATTCGCCATTTTTTGGAGATAATCGCGCAGAAAACAGCAGAAAATGGAGATTTCCGAAAAACGCGCCAATTTTTCTTTTCTATTTGTAAAACTCGCCTCGCGGCTGGCGAGAACCGCAATCTCGCCAGTTTAAAAAATATCCGTATGCAGAGAGGCGCGAACGGCATCTAGCGGCTGTTCGCGCCAATAAAATGGCGCGATTGTCTCCGTTTTGCCTCGCCAAAAAAAACTGCCGCTCGCGGCCATTGCAAAGGGAAAAAAAAGGCGCGAATTTGTTTTAACACATTTCTGAAGCGCGCATCTCGCCAATTTAAACTCGCCACACGCATCCATGTTAAACATAGCAGAATTCGCACTTTTCTGCATATGGAGATTAAAACTCTCCAAAAAAGCTACTTTTTAATAAATTCGCCAATTTTAAAATTCGCTGCTCTCTGCATAGGCCCCATAGTCGGAGAAGCAGCTGAAATAGCTGATCCGTGGGATCTGGTTAGCTCACCCCATGTAAAGAGTGCTTACAATTTGTATTATACTTTCAAAACCTGGCACATCTTAAACTATTTCTAATAGTTCTTAAAATTGGGGTTTGTTATATATTTTGGCCACCGTACAGTAGGTTCAGCTGGTCCCCCTCGCCCAGGTAACCCCAACAGGTGCTAACTTCTCATTTCTTTCTTTTGTGCCTGCTCCTCCCGGCTGTTTGCCTCCTGCCTCTCTCTTTTGGTTCCATTACTTTAAGACCTTGCCGTCGCAGATCACCTGGGGGTAGGGTGATTGGAAGCTAAAAGCACTAGGGCAGGGGTGGGCAACTCCAGTCCTCAAGGGCCACCAACAGGTCAGGTATTCGGGATATCCCTGCTTCAGCACAGGTGGCTCAATCAATCCTAGCTTCAGCACGGGTGGCTCAATCAGTCCCAGCTTCAGCACGGGGCTCAATCGGTGAGCCGCCAGTGCTGCAGCAGAGATGTCCTGAAAACCTGACCTGTTAGTGGCCCTTGAAGACTGGAGTTCCCCACCCCTCCACTTCCATGTGCTATGAAGGAGAATCTTGAGTTAGCCTTTTTTGTTGTTTTTTTGGAACATGTCTGGGGGTGTAGCAAATGTTTCCCGGGGTTACTTTTCCGTCTATTTGTCTTGTCTTGGATTTTCGCCACTTATGTCATTTTTCAGCCAATTTTCTTTAAATATATGAATTAGCCACCATTTGTCTGTGGAAGAGTGGCAATTTTTTCCCCCCCAAAGCTCTAGTTTTGGGCTATATAGATGATGACGATATGTCTCTCTCTCTCTCTTCCTCGCTCTGTCTCTCGCCATCAATCACCTCGCCTCTTTTCAGCGATCTCCCCCTGTCTCTAACTTTATTTCCATGCCTCTCTCTCCTGTACCCCCTTCTCTGCACACGGTGCCTGGGGAGTGGGATATCCATGCATTAGGAAGGTATTAGGGATCTCCTAAGCCTGATCCCACGGCTCCAGACTTTCAAAGCCTCATTACCATATATTGAGCCAGGTTCTGACAGCGTGAGCTGCTCGCTTTCCCAGCACTGAGATGAATTGCTTATGGCTTTCCCGTTGGCAGCTCAGCAACTGCGCTGAGGGTGGGGGGGGGACGGGGGGGGACGGGGGGGGACGGGGGGGACGGGGGGGGGGGGGACGCTGCCTCGTCTTCTTTCTTCTTAAACTCACAACACCTGTTGTCTCTTATGCTACTTAATGTGTCTGGATGTTTCTAGGTGCAGCTTCTGTGCCATATGGGTTTCCTAATGTGAATGCTTGGAGTCACAGTGTGCAGATGTGACAAAGCTACGAGATGCCCGGACATGGCCAGCTGTCTCTTTTCAGATGTGACTCACAGCTCCATGGTGGGTCAAACACAGCTTTGGGATGCAGTGTCAGGGTTATTTGTGTCCAGATGTGTCACACACTGTGGATAGATCCCATCATCCAGATGTCTGTATGTGCCCATACCTGTCAACTGACACCAATTGATCCAGGCCATGCCCCTTCTGATCCTACTGAATACTGGATTTCCCAAAACAAACTGTAACAATGGTGTTTGGGACTAAGACTACATTTCTAAAGCTACCAACGACAGGGCTTCGGATCAGAACCAACTCTAACACCATTCTAGCCCCGGTCACTAGTTTTCAATATCTGGGCATATTGCTTGACTCCCATTTAACACTTGGATTGCATATTTATACTCTCACTTTCAAAACCAAAACCTATGTACTTTTTAGGAACAAATCCTCCCTAAGCTCGCTGGTCAGAAAGTGCATCACACAATAGATGCTAATGCCAATTGTAGACTACGGGGACATAGTATATGGTGCAGAAACCCAAACTCACCTTAGCAAACTAGACACTCTCTACAATTCAATATGCCGCTTTATCCTCCAATATAACTACAACACACATCACTGCGAAATGCTCAAAGAACTAGACTGGTCATCACTTAAGTCTAGGTGCAAATTTCATCTCTCCTGTCTTGTCTTCACATACTTTCTGGGAAAGCTTAGCCCCTCACCCCTATCACACGCAGCACTTAACACCTGAGATCTGACTCCAAAATAATGTTTGCGGTCCCAAGGCTCAGCAAAGTATCCGGCCGCTCCTCCTTCTCTTACCGTGCACCCCAAAACTGGAACAACCTACCGGAGACTCTCACAGCCGCCACCAGTATAAGTTCTTTCAAGACTTCAGCTGTCTCACATTTTAATCTGGTCTGTAACTGTTACATACACCTGTAATCCTATCTCTAACTGTCCATGAAATGTTTATGAATATAATGTGTCACGATTGTCATCATAACTCTGTGCCCAGGACATACTTGAAAATGAGAGATAACGCTCAATGTTTTATTTCCTGGTAAAACATTTTATAAATAAATAAAACAAGTAAATACTCCACATTAGCCATGGACCAGAAAATGGGAATATAAAAGCAGGCCTGGATCATTATCACACAAGAATGTGACAGGAAAGGTTCCCAGGTGTCCAGTATTGAACGTTTGGACACTCTGTCCAGTAAAAAAATGAGAGGTAATACTGGACAAGTATGTATATTGATTGAGGCAAATCAAACAATGTATGTATATCTTTATTAATATAGCGCCATTAATGTACATAGCGCTTCACAGCGGTAATACACGTGGCATAATATAAATGACAAATAATACAAATAACACATGATGGGAAGCGCTTCAGACATAAAAGTAGCAGTAGGAAGAGGAGTCCCTGTCCCGAAGAGCTTACAATCTAAGTGGTAAGTAGGAGGGACGTGCAGAGACAGTAGGAGGGTGTTCTGGTCAGTGCGTCTGCAAGGGGCCAGGGTCCATGTACGAGGTGTAAATTATCAGCCACGGAGCTACTCATACGCTTCATTAAGGAGGTGCGTTTTATGACGGTTTTAAGATAAATAAATCTGGCGGTGTTTTCTTTTAGCAAAAAAATCCTGTTGAAAGCCATGAGTTTTGACCCGTCCCTTGCACCATTTTCGCCCCAGTTCTGCCGCCAGGAGCGTTTGAGTCCCCACCCACTTCGAACCCTGCTCACTTTGTGCTGGTAGTTTACGTTTCCGTGCCTCGGCTCTCCGTGGACTGTAAGCTCTTGTGTCCCGCTGCGCTGTCGGCGCAGAACGGTGTGCTCCTTTTAGAGTGTTGAATTATTCAGGGCGGCGAGGGAGCGCGTGTGGATCCTCAAAGCTCAGGTTTCAGCTCTGCATCTCCCATCAGCCGCGGCAGAATATATTTACAGTATCTCACGCAAGCTGCCCCAAATTCCTCATTGTCTTACTCTGCCGTGACATTAGTAACCCCTTCGCTGCTGGAAGGCTCTGCCACTTATTGCCACGCCCGGCGGTCCGACCCCGCCCTGCAGTAACGGGTTTAGCATTGCTAGTATTTTTATTAAAAGGATCACAGCATTTACAGCTGTTTATAATAGACTATTTAAGATATGGGAATATGATATTATGAGGACATCAGGAAGCAGGGTAGACATCGGAATGACAACGTCCCTTGTCTCAGGAGCTTACAATCACATTTTCAGAAGGTATAGAGCCCGACATTCTTCGTTTTGGATTAGCAATGGTTAAAGTTTCCCGTGTGCTCATTAACTCGGTGACTGCCGGAGACAGCAGCCGAGCGTGCGAGTAGAAATCAGTGGTATAGAGCAGGGGTGAGCAAACTTTTTATGCCGAGCCCCCCTTTTCATCCATGAAATTTCTCGGGCCCCCCCTGCCTGATGTAATCAAAATCACATGACGTCAGCGCACGTGAGCTGGTTCAGCCAATGAGGGCGAACCAGCTTTGTGACGCCCCCGCCACGCGTCTACAATCTCCTGCAGCCAAGTTCACAAAACGCTTGGGCTGCAGGCGTGCGCACAGGCAGTATACTAGTATTGGATCACTGTTTATTTTATTGTTTGCTGGCATCTGGTAATATGTTTTTTTCTGGTGCACAAAGGCAGTCCATTTGAGGGGGCATTCATCCACCTCTTTGCTACATCCCTTCCCTCTCCCATTTGCTTTCCCCAGTGTCATCCACTCCTACCTACCAGATTTATGTATTATTTATTTATTCCTGTTTTAAACGTTGCCCAGGGATCAGGGAACCCCATAACCAAACTCAAGGGGGGTGCTGATGAATCTCCCCTGCTGATCAATACTCCGAAGTGACCCCTCTGACCCAAAGAAGAACCCTCAGCCCCCCAAAACTCATCCTCCCAAGCCCCTCAATTCTGCCATCTCTGCCTGACCTTCATCCCACTGTTTAGCCATTGAGTCTCTCCCTCCCCCCAGTGTCTCTCCCTCACCTTCCCCAGTGTCTCTCGCTCACCTTCCCCCCAGTGTCTCTCTCCCACCTCTCCATCCCCCTCCCCCCAATGTCTCCCACCTCTCCATGTCTCTCTCCCCCTCCCCCCTCCCCCCAACATGTCTCCCACCTCTCCATATCTCTCCCCCCAATATTTCTCCCACCTCTCCATGTCTCTCTCCCCCTCCCCCCAATATGTCTCCCACCTCTCCATGTCTCTCTCCACCTCCCCCCAATATGTCTCCCATCTCTCCATGACTCTCTCCCGCTCCCCCCAATATGTCTCCCACCTCTCCATGGCTTTCTTTATCTCCCCCCCCCAATATGTCTCCCACCTCTCCATGGCTTTCTTTATCTCCCCCAATATGTCTCCCACCTCTCCATGGCTCTCTTTCTGTCTCCCACCTCTCCGTGGCTCTCTTTATCTCCCCCCAATATGTCTCCCACCTCTCCATGGCTTTCTTTATCTCCCCCAATATGTCTCCCACCTCTCCATGGCTCTCTTTCTCTCTCCCTCACCCCAATATGTCTCCCACCTCTCCATGGCTTTCTTTATCTCCCCCCAATATGTCTTCCACCTCTCCATGGATCTCTTTCTCTCTCCCTCCCCCCAATATGTCTCCCACCTCTACACACACAACACACAACACACAAATACTTACTTTCACTTTTAAGCCTGCTTCAGTCCCCCATGTACGCTGAAAACTGGGACAGGAGGAGGAGGGGCTGTCTGTGTGCAGTGAGAAGCCCCGCCCCCACAGCAAGGCAGACATCACACAGAAGCAGCCTCAGCACGGAGCTTCTGGCCGCCCGTGCACAGCTCTGCCCGCCCCCAGGTTTCTCCGCACGCAGCCCGCACCCCCCCTACATAATCGTGCGCCCCCCCAAGGGGGCGCGCCCCACAGTTTGCGCACCGCTGGTATAGAGTATCACTCGTGTTTTATTCACATCCCTAAAACGTTGACTGCCTTTTTTAAATAACATATAAACAATTTCTCCCATCCTCTAGCATAAATATATTCCAAATCTCTTCGGAGTGGTATAGATAGAGGTTTAATGCCTTGTTTAAAAGAATTGTGATTCTAGTGGTTCTGAGCCAAACAAATGGTATTTTAATAAAAAGGATTTATTTTTGCTGGTGAGACTCCAGTGAAGTCCATGAGAGCGCTGATGTAAAAAAAAATCAGTGAGCCCTATTCCAAATCAGTGCGATAAACTGGTCTGCATTTAGTTGATCGTTTTAAAGGGGCAGACAGCGTGCCACTTTATAAATATATATATATATATATTTGGTTTTAATATACGCAGCCTTTGATTACTTGTATTGAAAACTAATTACCTAAACTGCTGGTCGATTGGTTCTCCCGTGATCGATCAGCAAAGATTCTGCTTCCCAGGGTTCACTAAATGGCCGCCTTGCCGTCTCAATCAATCCTTCAGTCAGTGTAACTCAGCAGCTACAATGTATCCTTATATGACTTCGGTAACCTTAACTATTGTTACACTTTGCCGCTCAAACTGCTGGGAACAGTGGCAACACATTATCACAAATAGGAAGGTGTGACAAAGACCTGCTGGGGAAGTGGGCTAAAATCTGCTACAGAAATCGGAAGGATGCTCATTATATTAAAACTCATTCAAAATGGCATTGAGTTGAATAAAAATAATAATAATAACGTAGTAAGTATCTAATACTACAGAACTGATTTATTTTTTAAAGTACCACAGCAGGCTATTGCATGGATTGAGGTCTGCCATTAACACAGTAGCCAGTGTATGGCACAACCATGCCACCTGCTGGTTACCTCCTCTTACTACACGAGGCTGCCTCTGGCTAACCTATCACATTCCCTTCAATGTGTTATTATCATTATACATGATAAGGCAATGGAACTGTGCATGTTTATCTGTATTTACATAGCAACAATGAAGTACGCAATGCTTTACATGAAGAACGTGTGCGTATTACAATACTGTGGCGTTGTAATAGGATGCAGAGATATGAGCACCCACCATAACATGGTTATACTGCCAGGAAGGAATTTACACAGCGGACTACGATGCATGGAGTTACACCAGGGGGGACAACTCCACTCCTCAAGGGCCACCAACAGGTCAGGTTCTTTTTATATATATCCCTGCTTCAGCACAGGTGGCTCAATCCCTCTGCTTCAGCACAGGTCGCTCAATCAGTCCCTGCTTCAGCACAGGTGGCTCAATCAGAGGCTCAGTCTTCGACTGCTGAAGGAGGGACTGACAGCCACCTTGGCTGAAGCAGGGATATCCAGGAAACCTGGCGTGTTGGTGGCCCTTGAGGACTGGAGTTGCCCGCTCCTGGGTTAGACTATTGTACTTCCCCAGTTACAGCCAGAGAGAGGAAACATATTTGCATGTAAATAACTAGGAGTGAGGTGAGATTGACCTCCAGATGCAGGAGGCGGAGAGGCTGACACGTGAAACGGTCCCTACTCAAATGCTGGAGGAGTATGAGATATAGATGATATGAAAATGTGCTCCTACAGCCACAGTGTGTCAGGGCCATGAGACAGCCACAGTGTGGCAGGGCCACGAGAAAGCCACAGTGTGGCAGGGCCACGAGACAGCCACAGTGTGTCAGGGCCACGAGACAGCCACAGTGTGACTGGGCCACGAGACAGCGACAGTGTGTCAGGGCCACGAGACAGCCACAGTGTGTCAGGGCCATGAGACAGCCACAGTGTGTCAGGGCCACGAGACAGCCACAGTGTGTCAGGGCCACGAGACAGCCACAGTGTGTCAGGGCCACGAGACAGCCACAGTGTGTCAGGGCCATGAGACAGCCACAGTGTGTCAGGGCCACGAGACAGCCACAGTGTGTCAGGGCCACGAGACAGCCACAGTGTGACTGGGCCACGAGACAGCGACAGTGTGTCAGGGCCATTGCAGCCACAGTGTGTCAGGGCCACGAGACAGCCACAGTGTGTCAGGGCCACGAGACAACCACAGTGTATCAGGGCCACGAGACAGCCACAGTGTGTCAGGACCACGAGACAGCCACAGTGTGTCAGGGCCACGAGACAGCCACAGTGTGTCAGGGCCATGAGACAGCCACAGTGTGTCAGGGCCACGAGACAGCCTCCTTGCAGAGGTGGTTGGAGTAAAAACAGCAATGAAACTTTGTATTGTATGGAGTGGAAAGAAGGAACCCCTAGAGACTCTGAAAAAGAGATTAAACCCGTAACTCACGTTTAGTATGCAGTATTACAGTAACGTGGCTCAGTTGGGCAAGAATAAAACTAAGAGAAACTAAATGTTTTTAGAAATATGCTCTCTTCCTCTAATGAGCCCGCCTGTCCGAGGCTCCTTAGGATTTCTTGACTTGGTCAGTCTTGAGATAGCCAAGGAGAGAGTTTGCAGTACCCCAGCGAAACGCGCCGGCATCCCAAACCAGGTGTGTGCATCAGTCCAGGTAGTTGTGGTGTTGTGTGTCCACAGCATGAAGAGTAGGACGGTGACAGTGACATTGGCGGAGACACGGAAAATAAGGTATAGGAGGGTAATATAACTACAATGGTCACATCTAACCGGAGCCAGCGGAAGAACTCCTCATTACAGTATATTCCTACTTTCTGTCCTCATCCTGAGTGTGATGGTAAAGAAACCGGTGATCCCTGATCAATAACTAGTGTCCTTTTAACCCCTTTTCCCAAGAGCGGGGGCGGGGGGGGGGGGTGATTAAATTAACAAGGATTGAAAGGGATGTGACAGCTTTGGTTCTTCTACGAATTCAAGGTGTTGTGTGTTTCTCTAATGTCTACAACATGCTTCAGAAAACTGCCTGCCATCCAATTATAACCTGCTGGAGGGTTTCTAAAGTGTTGATTATTTGATATCACTCAAAAAGATACAAAATAACCCTCTGGGGCAGGAGGTATTAGATGCAGCGGGTATCTGGTGATGAGGAGAGATATGGTACTAGGCATGTAGTTACTCCTATAATGTACAAAGTAAAGGGTGAGACTTACTGCCACTCGCCCGATAAACACCGATGTTTTGTCCTGGCTGGTTGTGAATCACTGGGCGAAAAAAGGAGACCAAGCTGTCTCCAACCATCTTGACTCCAAAAGCTTGTGTGATGTGCAGAGCATGGTGCTAAAAACCTACAGGAGAGGAAAAGAATGGAGAGAAGATAGTGGCACCTGGAAATCCTGACACGTTATATTCACTAGATATCCTCCACTGCTTCATATATCCCCAACATCTATGTATAAATACATCAATTCATTCCTACACCGCTCAATAGATCCCTCTACATATAAGTGCATCTATACACCCCTTCACTGCTCTATAGATCCACCTGTAAAGCTATATATAAATGCATCTATACACCGCACACACACATTGTTCTATAGACCCACTTGTATAGCTATATAAATGCACCTCACCTATTCATGCTTTTACTCCTCTCTAGTAAATCTATCTATAAATGCATCTATACAACTCCCACTTCTCTATGGAGTCTCCTACACATCTCTATAAATGCATCGATTCGTATGT
Organism: Ascaphus truei; assembly: GCF_040206685.1. Lineage (NCBI taxonomy): Eukaryota > Metazoa > Chordata > Amphibia > Anura > Ascaphidae > Ascaphus > Ascaphus truei. Next base: position 5,799,770 of record NC_134503.1, read on the forward strand.
CCCGGCTGTGTGCGTGGGGAAAAGTTCTCACACACGTACCTGGAATCCTAGCAGCTTCTCAGGCTAGGCTGACCAGAGCAATCCCAAGAGGAACGTGGCCAGGAGGTCTCAGGAAGGGGTCCTGGGCACCCTGACCCGAAACGGAGGGTCTTGCTGATTACATGCCAGCTGCTGAGGATGAAGAAACAGGTTAAGAGGTCAAATACTGCCACCTGGAGAGAACAGAGAGATAGTCATGTTATTAATATTATCCTGCGAGCAAAAGCAGACTGAATAAACGGCTAGGATTGGGACGTTTAGGATCTCAGAGCAGGCTACCACTAGGACTGATAATCTAAAGCAGTGTTTCCAAACTCCTGTCCTCAGGGAACCCCAACAGCTCAGGTCTTAAGGATATCCCTGCTCCAGCACAGGTGGGTCAATCAGCAGCTCAGTCATTTTGACTCAGCCACCTGTGCTGGAGCAGGGATATCCTTAAGACCTGAGCTGTTGGGGTTCCCTGAGGCCTGGAGTTGGGAGACACTGGTCTAAGGAGATATAGCTTCTAGGACTGAACTGCACAATGACAAAAAGGGAAGCGCAGAACGCTTCTCTGCATAGTTCTCAGGCAGCTCACAGTATAAACAAATACGATATCATGCCATCTCTAGGACTAGACAGTATATAGCGTATTTGTTAAGGAGATATGCAACCTATCATTTCTCTGGTCAATATGGCAAAAAGTATGGTTAAACTGAGTAAGATTTAGGACATGATAGCTCAGACTATGGTTGAGGAGATAGATATCCCAACTCACATAAGACACACTTAGTATCCATACTTGGCTAGAGGTGTAAATGAAGAGATGTCATCGACTCCAGGATTGGACAGTTCAGGGGTTACATACAAGGACACAGTCTACCACTACTAGGACTTTTCGACAAAACTATAAATCAATACCAGAGGACACCGACTCCGTGAATGAGCTGTAGCATCTCTGCTCCAAACACATATCACCATGGTTAGGTTGTAAAGTGACACACCTAAGCATTGAAAGGCATGGGGCGAGGTGTTCACTCCCCGCATCAAATTCCATAACTATTAGGATCGCCAATATGAGTGCCTTCTGACTTCCCCTGCCTCTACCAACATGGCCACCGAGGCAGGAGGTCAGCCTCTTCCTGAGCCGATTGCTCTCACCTGCCTTCTCCCTTTATAAGGCTTCCATTCCCCACTCTTCTTGCCTGTGCAAGTCACTCCTTGCCTAGTCTCCTGCTGGAAGCCTGGTCTTGCCTGCCATTGACCTCTGCCAGCCGCTGGACTACCTTACCTCTACCATTCTGCCTCTCTCCAGCCCTGACCTCAGAACCGTGACCTCGACCATTCGGCCTCTGTCCAGCCCTGACCTCGGAACCGTGACCTCGACTATTCTGCCTTTGTCCAGCCCTGACCTCGGAACAGTGACCACAACCATCCTGCCTCTCTCCAGCCCTGACCTCAGAACTGTGGACCATCCTGCCTCTCTAAAGCCCTGACCTCGTGACTGTGACTGTGCCCATCCTGCCTCTCTCCAGCCCTGAACCAGACTCCACGATTCTATTGATTCAGGATTTAGATCCCAGGTACGGGTCGGCCTCTACTCTCCACCTCTGCCTAGCGGGTCTGTCTCCTGCACAGTACACGGCCGTAATAATAAGAAGGACAGGAAGGCCTGAGAAATCCAGGAAATAAACCATCTGACATGAAACATATACTGCACCGACACACTTTATTCGAGCAAATACCCGGTATGTACCTGGCAGATACCTGGAATGCGCCGCTCCTAACCTCTGACAAGCCCCGTTGCATTTGCCTTCCCAGCCTGGGTTCATGCCTGGCTGATGGGCGGCTGATCTGTTAAATGATAATGATTAGGATTTAATAGGCTGCAATGCTTCGCGTGTCTACCAGATGGCATAAATTCATGAATTGTAATGCAGTTTATATATATATATACTGTGCAGTATTGCAGCCAGCGGGAATAAAATGCTTCAATCCCTGCCTGGAAAATACCTCAATGCACTCGGGCAGAAAACAGTCACAAACCTCAATACATCCGGGTATACCCGAATTCGTGGGACTAGCCAAGCTCGAATAAAGTGTGTCGCCAGTGTACACATCAGTGGTTATTCATTAAGCTACAATAGTGCCTGTGAAGTCTCATACCCTGGGCTCGACAAATGCACTCGCCCGCACGCCGCTGTCGAGTGCTTACCTGCGGCGGGCTTCGGCGATCTCCGTCTTCTCCCCTGCAAATTGTAATGTTTCCTCTGCAGGTCCTGAAAAAATGGGTGCGAGGCGTCAAATCACGCCGCGTTGCCATGGCAACGGGACGCGCCGTGATATCACGAGGTGCCACATTGCGTGACGCCATGGTGTCCCGTTGCCATGGCAATGCGGCGTCATTTGACGCCACGCGGCCATTTTTTCAGGACCTGCCAGTAAGAGTCGCGGGGGGGGGGTGAGGGTGTTACTTTTAGGGGGGGTGAGTGGGTTTTGCCCTAGTTTGTCGAGCCCTGCTCATCATACCCCATGTCCCCTTTTCTTTTTTGTACCCCTTGAAACATTTTTCGAAATAAAAATGTAATCTCAACTACAATAGTGCTAGGAAACCTCTATTGAATGAAGTCAATAGTTTTCTGAGTGATAGTGTCCAGATCAGCACTATCGGAGTGGAATGAATAACCCCCATAATCTCATTGTACCAAGGGGCAGGGTGTACCATACACGAAAAAAGTATCTGTCACAGAGAGGGACAGGTATATCACACAAGGGTATGCCATAGGAAGAGTTTTTAGCCAGAGCCGGAGAAGGAAATGAAGGGCAGAGATCGAGGGAGTCAGACATATAAATAAGATCATATATTAGGGAAGATTTAGAGCAGGAAGATTCTGAAAGGGAGAGGCAGATTTTATAGTAGTATGAGATATATAAAGAGGAAGTAAGGGAGACATATACACATACTGTATACAGGCATACCCCACATTAACGTACGCAATGGGACCGGAGCATGTATGTAAAGCGAAAATGTACTTAAAGTGAAGCACTGCCTTTTTCCCACTTTTGATGCATGTACTGTACTGCAATCGTTATATACGTGCATAACTGATGTAAATAACGCATGTGTAACAGGCTCTATAGTCTCCCCGCTTGCGCACACCTTTGGTACAGGTAGGGAGCCGGTATTGCTGTTCAGGACGTGGTGACAGGCGCATGCGTGAGCTGCCGTTTGCCTATTGAGCGATATGTACTTACTCGCGAGTGTCCTTAAAGTGAGTGTCCTTAAAGCGGGGTATGCCTGTATACACATATACACATATAGCAAAAGAAGGAAACTTTCAGCGCTAAAATATACTCCTAAACCAATAGGAAATATTAATCAACACATCAAAGTCCAGGTATCTTATACTATATTAGTGAAAGCACTGTATGTTTGCCTGCGTGTCTGGATGTCCGGTGTCCCTAGCGGCAATCTCATTGGTCCCTTGGGCCGCCCGCCCCCGCACACCTCTCATTGGCCTCACACACTCACACCACCCCCTTGGCCCGCCCCCCACACCTCGCATTGGCCTCACACACTCACACCACCCCCTTGGCCCGCCCCCCACACCTCGCATTGGCCTGAGGCGGAGTGACGGGCCAAAGGTCCACAAAAAAAAAAAAAAAAAACACACACACACACACACACAGTGTCACACACACACAGTGTCACACACACACAGTGTCACACACACAGTGTCACACACACAGTGTCACACACACACACACACACACACACCCCTCTCTGTCCTCTCCCCCCCCCCCCCCCACCACACTCACCTCCCTCCCACTCCATTCCCTCCCGCTCCACTCACCTCCCTTTCACTCCATTCCCTCCCGCTCCACTCACCTCCCACTCCATTCCCTCCCAGTCCCTCCCCGGCGGGGGGACACGCGCCCACCTAAGAGGCGCCCGGAAGCCGCTCCACTCCCTCCCGCTCCACTCACCTCCCTCACTCCATTCCCTCCCGCTCCACTCACCTCCCACTCCATTCCCTCCCAGTCCCTCCCCGGCGGGGGGACACGCGCCCACCTAAGAGGCGCCCGGAAGCCGCTCCATTCCCTCCCGCTCCACTCCCTCCCTGGCGGGGGTTGGCACACGCGGCACCTAAGAGGCGGCCGGAGGCCGCTCCACTCCATCCCGCACTCACCTCCCTCCCGCTCCACTCCCGCACTCACCTCCCTCCCGCTCTACTCCCTCCCGCACTCACCTCCCCGGCGGGGGGACACGCGGCACCTAAGATGGCGGCGCCCCGAAGTAGAGGTGACGTGTGTGTGTGTGTGTGTGTGTGTGTGTGTGTGTGTGTGTGTGTGTGTGTGTGTGTGTGTGTGTGTGTGTCATTGTGTGTGTCACTGTGTGTGTGTGTGTGTGTCATTGTGTGTGTCACTGTGTGTGTGTGTGTGTCTCACTGTGTGTGTGTCTCACTGTGTGTGTGTGTGTGACACTGTGTGTGTCTCTCACTGTGTGTGTGTCTCTCACTGTGTGTGTGTGACACTGTGTGTGTCTCTCACTGTGTGTGTCAC
>NC_134503.1:5806850-5831850 GCF_040206685.1 Ascaphus truei
GTAGGCGCACGCATACACACACACGTAGACACACGTATACACACACATGTAGACACACGTACAAACACACACGTGTACACACACGTATTCACACACGTATACACACAGGCACACGTAGACACACACACACGTAGACACACACACACACATACACACGTATACACACACGTATACACACACACACATAGACACACACACACACACACGTAGAAACATACACGCACGTAGACACACACACATGTACACGTAGACACGTACACACACACATATACACGTATACTCACACACATGTACACGTACACACACACATGGAGACATACACACACACACATGTAGACATACACACACACGTATACACACACACGTATACATACACATAATGTATACACACACACATGTATACACTCACGTGTATACACACACACACACACACACGTGTATACACACACACACACTATCCCCAGCACCACCACATCAGCACACCGCTATCCCATGCCCCCCCAGCACACTGGCATTCTCGGCTCCCTGCCATTCTCAGCCCCCATCAACACCATCAGCACCCACACATCGGCACCTTTGCACCTCCCCCATCGGCACCCCCACATCCGCACCCCCACATCAGCACCAAACCCTCCCAAATCAGCACACCGATACAATCACCATCAGTACAGCCACAGCAGCACTACCACCGCACATGGGCCGCGTTGACCACTCCTCACCCAAATGCCACACCCACACCACAAACATCCCGGGCAACGCCGGGGCTCTCAGCTAGTATATAATAAAAAGGATATAGGGTAGATGGCCCAGTTGATTCCTGGGGACTGAGCAGCTTCTGTGGAGGTAACAATTTCCATAGGGATCTAAAAAACAAAAACCAGAAGCACATAGTGTATTACCGTTTTAATATAATAGGTTGAAGGACCCATAAAAATGCTCACTTACAAACAAATGGGTTAAAATCGCACGGTAGAAAAACCTGTGACAGGTAAGGGTTTCTGCTTAGCTGTGACTGCCGGTCCACACCGGAAGCAAGATGGTTCAGCTCCCTGCTACAGCCGGTGGTCTGGAACGCCCTCTGTTGGGAGGCTCAGTCCAGATAAAGCAGTGTCTGTGGGGGGCAGGGGAAGAAACTCCAATGGCGCACGTGAAGAGGAACGCACAACAGCTGCTGTACAAGCCGGCAAACCGCTGAGCAGGGAAATCCCTAAATCGCCCGCGATCAGGGGGCGGGGCCAAGTGCACCGCATCAAATAACGTCACTGCTGGAACCGCCAATCAGAGAGGCCCTATGCGTTTCACCGCATAACAGGCAGCTTCCTCAGGGGTATCTCCTTTACCCCTTAATATGTCATGCTTCTATAAATATATATTTAGAATTTTTTTACCAGGAAGTAATACATTGAGAGTTACCTCTCAATACTAAATTAATTGATATATATGTATATATGTCACACTGCTGGTTCGCCCTCATTGGCTGAACTGCCGCCGCTGCGACGTGGCCACCGCGCCAAACCGTGTGCATGCACGCCGACTGGGCCTGGGGTTGTACTTGGTGCGCGGTGCGCATGCCATCGCGAGTGCAGCCGCAGCCACCGGGGATGCAGCCTTGGACTTGCATGCACAGAGATGAGGAGCCACGTTTTCATTTATAAGGCCACGTTTTCATTGATAAGCCTCAGCCCACCTAAAGGCCCCAGTGAATGTGCCTGAAAGCAGCAATCTCCCCTAACTAACTCTCCTTGTAGTAACAGGATTGAGGGGGGGGGGTCCCTTCGGAGCTGAACCACGCACTTTTCAGCTCCAGAGACGCACAAGTTCCCGAGATACAGTACCAACCGGTGAAGTTACCAGCATTACTTCCTGGTTTGTAAAGGGGATTTAAAAGGTCGCCCAATAGGCAGCCACGAGCTTGGAGCTAGATTTAATCCACGGTAACCTCACCACTAAATATCTCACGCACCGAGGGTCCCCGAAGCTGAATATTACGTGCTTCAGCTAAGAGTGACTAAAAGAAATATATATATATATATATATATTGGGGATAAAATAAAACAAGCAGAGGCTTTAAACTGCTCAGTAAATTTGGGCCAAAGTGTCTCACAAACAGATATAGCTCTTAAGAGCTCACCAGCTGGTACCAACCCACTCCAGCTAATGACCCTACAGCTGCTCCCAGTGCGTTCTACAGCGCACGGCTCAGCGTGCGCTGTACAAACAAGTACCGCCCCTCAATGGGGCTGGGCTCACTAGGTACCTTGGCGCGTATTTGGCGGCCGCACTCTACGATGGGTTTTTCCAAATACAATAAAATTGTATTTGCAACTTGTGACGGAGGCGTGGCCATGCCCCCCCCCCCCCGGTGGTTCAGCCAATGAGGGCGAACCAGCCGCGTGAGGTCATGGCCACGCCCCTGCAAAAACCCCACCACCCGTCGCAATCTCTGCCTCTCTCCACAGATCGCGGTGAAGCGCTGTGCACGAGCTGCCACCCCGCCGGGCGCGCGTGCTACAGTGTAGACTGGGACCACGGCTAGGGGTGCGGTCATAGACGGGGAGACTGTGCGGACGCATGCGCGCGCGCGATTACAATGCCTTGAGGCAAGGATCGCAGCCACAGACCACGCGTGCGTGCGACAGCGCAAGGGGGTGCGTGGTGTGCGAGGAATCGGTTCAATTTGATTCCACGGCGCGACGGCCAGGTCACGTGAGCGGTTCGCGCAATGAGGGCGAATCAGCTCCGTGACGTCACAGCCAACCCGCGGCGCGTCTACCCTGGCCACAGATAGCTGGAGCTAAAAAGCGGGTGACGTTACACGCACGCGAGCGTGCTGTCACCATGACCCAGCCTTACAATGGGAGCGTGTCATGTGACAATGAACCTCATCAATTGCCCGTGTCACCCCCTATATACATATAGCCATGCATAATAATGGTATACTACTTTCCTCTCTGTTGGCAGTAAGTCCTGATAAGTACAGGTATGCCAGCAGTAGTTATGGAGGTTTTCCCTCACACCCTGGTGAGGTGCCCTGTGTATGGAGGGGAGTGGCTGTATGCTCTGAGTCCCTGGATAGTGACATCAGGGATGCGCCTGCCTCCTGAAGTATATAAGGCACAACACTGTCAGTTAGTTAGTCGTTCCAGCAGTTATGTGAAGTTGCTGGTAAATTGTATTCTCCTGCATAAGGGATTGTAGGAACACTTTGTGACCCTAGTGCAGTAACTAACGGTACAGGTTGACCAATCAGCCTGTCTAAGCCACTCTGTGTCCAGGGACCTGGCACAGAGAGGATCTCCCTAGGAGAAGAGGGAATCCCACTTCAATACGGGAGGGCGTACCTGGCAAAGGGACAGCACGAAGAGATGTGCGGCTAGAGCCGGCAGCTGCATGGGGCAGTCTGCTACAACACCGTCTACAATAAAGATGACCTTGTTAATGAAAACCCCACTGTGTGAGTGTGAGATTACTCAGCAGTGGCAGTCACCACCAAGAAGGAGTTCCTCACCAGGACCATCTCCCTGCGGAAGCACAGACCCTGATGAGGTGGAGGCGCTGCACATGATGTAAGTTGAACTCGCACCCACTACCTCAGCTACCTGTCCTGATGACATCCCCTAATACCATCAAGCGGGAGACTCAGGAGTCCTGTTGCCTACAGGTGCACCACCAAACACGAACATGTAATGGGGACTGGTTAGACCACCCGGGCCAATGTGAGATTGGGGGGGGGGGGGAAACCCGTTACATACAGAACAGGGGTGCAACTACTTGATGGATTTAGGAGGTAGTTACTGAAAGGCGAGCGACAGGTGTCCTTTATTGCACAATGGGGCTTACCCCAATGCGTTGCAGGCCTCTCTGGCGGTGAAAATAACATGCTACTGTATGTAGCAGTGCTGAGTATAACTACAAGAAACTGTTTCTTCTATTCAGTAAACAGAAGCCAAAGTTTTGGTAGTTATGGAGTTAACTTCTTCCACTCAAAACATGGTCCCTGCTGCAGTTAAATGGTTAAATGTCTGGGTATTGATGCACAGGTCTCGGGGGGTCCTAAGTGCAGAGACGCTCCCTTGTGATGCTCTGAGCTCTCCAATCAGCGGGTCCCTAGACAGCTCAGATCCCCCTCCGCCCTGCAGACAATCCAAGTAGGGCACAGACTGTAGAGCAGGTGGTCACATCACCCCCTCCACCCCCCCCCCCCCGCAGCCCGTGAGGGGCCTGTATCAGCAACACAACATCTCATGAGATAAGACACTAAATACTAAATCAGGTTAATGGCGGTGCACTCCAGGAATAGCAGGGCAGGGCTGGGAGGCACAGAGATAAGCCGTGTCTGACACAGAGGTGACTACCTATAATACAAAGAAGGCTACAGGTATGGCTCTTACATAAACCCAATGGGCTCCCACTGTCATTTTACTAGAGTCACAAGCCAAGATGCTATACTCAACTTTTATTTTAAGCACAACGTTGAGCGCTGCAACCTGATTAGTGCAATACGTAAGCAACATCAATACGAGTCATCACATACATTTTAACATAGGCAGGACGGAGCACAGGTTGGCCCCTGCAGTTGGGGCTCCAATGATTTGGGGGAGGTAGGAAGAAGAGAATGTGAAAAGCACGGATACAGCAGGAAAAAGCTGAACTCTCCGGTCAGACCTTGTAATGCCTGTGCTCGGATAGTAAAGGAAGGCAGCGGTCACAACAATGGGGCAGTCGCCCACATAGGGGCTGCTGTGCCTCCACAGGGTGGGAGCTGTGGCTGGCTCTCCTACCCCCCCCCCCCCCCCCCCTCACCACGAGGTTTTTTAGATTCACGCCACGCACCGACGGAGGAGAGGGGGACTCGAGCGGGGTATTCAAACCCTGCGCACGTTCAAGCCCAGCAGCCCCAGTCTATGGAAGAAAGCCCCACGTGATAATGATCCACCTGGGCGGGAACGATATGGTGTCCACCGAGTCTTTAGACGTAATCCTCCAGATACACGCAGACTGCGCCAGATTTAAAGCCCTCTGGAGTGGCGCAGTCATTATTTGGTCAGAGAGGGGGGCTTTCAGTTGGGTGGGCATCGAGAAGACTAGGCATGAACACAGACATCCGTAAGTTCATACTCTCTTGTGGGGGGCTGACCGTGAAGCATGTGGAATTTGAGGACAGGGGGCGTACTTGGCACAGGAGGGACGGGGTGCACCTGAAGGACGAGGTGATTGATATTTTTATTAAGGGCATACACAGGTTTTTGCAAACGATCAGCAGTCAGGGTTTAGGGTCACAGCTTGGCGTGTGGGGTGAGTCCCCAGTAAGTGGCCTTGATGGGGCCTCCCGAGTGGCGGAACTGTCAGGCCAGTCATCGTAGGGACACCATGAATACCCGAAATGGAGTTCTACCCTATGCGGATGGGCCCCAGGTAACGGTCCCCATGAAAAGATTGTGCGAGACATAGGCACCGACGCAGGCGGTCGGCTGCTGTACCCCTGGCATCAATTTTAGGAAGCTGGGCTCCATCCTATGCGGGTAGGTCCAGGCGGCCAAGAAAGGGGGACCTAGGGTGAGCGGATGACGGGGTGGTCGAGAGATGTCTTGAGGAGGGGGTGATTGAGGAGGTGTGGAAGCGTGCTGAATGAGGAGTGGGAGGGGGGTGAGGAGGAGTGGGGGGTGAGAGGAGGAGTTGCAGGGGGTTATTAGAGGAAGAGTAGAAGGAGGTAGTGAGAGAGAAAGAGGAGACGGAGGGAGGTGAGAGAAAGAGAAGTAGAGTGAGAGAGGAAGAGGAGAAGGACGAGGGTGAGAGGAAGAGGAGGGGATGAGAGCAAGAGAAGGAAAATGATTGAGGAAGGAGGAGGAGGTGATTGAGGAGGCGTGGAAGGGTGCTGAATGAGGAAGAGTGGGAGGGAGGGGGGAGAGGAGTGGGGGGAGGGGTGAGAGGAGTGGGAGGGTGGGGTGAGAGGAGCAGTGGGAGGGGGTGAGACTTGAGAGGAAGAGGACGGGGCGAAAGAAAATGGGGCTATTATAGCGTAAAAAAATCTAAAAGTTCAGTGGAGGGGGGGGGGGGGGAGGGTTGCAGGGCTGGAGGTTCGTTATGGGTGCCAAATACCCTTGCACTGGTCCTGGATGGAGTTACATGGTGTACAGATTATAATGAGATGTATCACATTCTGCGTCTCTGCCCCAGCATGCACCTTGGGGAGAGTCAGTAGGAGGAGTTACATGATGCACAGATTATAATGAGATGTATCACATTCTGCGTCTCTGCCCCAGCATGCACCTTGGTGAGAGTCAGTAGGAGGAGTTGGGGAGGAGTTACATGGGGCACAGATTATAATGAGATGTATCACATTCTGCGTCTCTGCCCCAGCATGCACCTTGGTGAGAGTCAGTAGTAGGAGTTGGGGAGGAGTTACATGGGGCACAGATTATAATGAGATGTATCACATTCTGCGTCTCTGCCCCAGCTCGCACCTTGGGGAGAGTCAGTAGGAGGAGTTGGGGAGGAGTTACATGGGGCACAGATTATAATGAGATGTATCACATTCTGCGTCTCTGCCCCAGCATGCACCTTGGTGAGAGTCAGTAGGAGGAGTTGGGGAGGAGTTACATGGGGCACAGATTATAATGAGATGTATCACATTCTGCGTCTCTGCCCCAGCTCGCACCTTGGGGAGAGTCAGTAGGAGGAGTTGGGGGAGTTACATGGTGTACAGATTATAATGAGATGTATCACATTCTGCGTCTCTGCCCCAGCATGCACCTTGGGGAGAGTCAGTAGGAGGAGTTACATGATGCACAGATTATAATGAGAAGTATCACATTCTGCATCTCTGTCCCAGCATGCACCTTGGGGAGAGTCAGTAGGAGGAGTTGGGGGAGTTACATGGTGCACAGATTATAATGAGATGTATCACATTCTGCGTCTCTGCCCCAGCATGCACCTTGGGGAGAGTCAGTAGGAGGAGTTGGGGGAGTTACATGGGGCACAGATTATAATGAGATGTATCACATTCTATGTCTCTCCGATCCATTATTTTGGCCCCAGAAAAATCTTTAACATCTGAAGTGGTGTAAATCTAACATACTGTATCAGATGTAAGAAACCGCGGCACTGCTCGGAGCAGTGCGTCTACACACACTTTCTGTAGATTGAAACACAGATCCGAGGGAGTGTTAGCAAATGCGGTGTAAAGACTTTCCGCAATTGATGTTGTCTCTTTGTTCGAATCTCTTCATTATTTTGTCTCTCCTCTCTTAATCTCCCATTCCGAGGTTATTAATGTTCTCCTCTGAGATGAGTCTTTTGGGGCCATGTAAGTGCGCAGGAATGAATAGCAGAATAGTTGTATTTCTATTCACAGGCACAGGGGAAGTGTCAGCTTGCTATATAAAAACAGGATAAGGTTCTAGAAGCCGCATCCAAACATCTGTTGGGTGGAGATGTTCCCCGTTCAGCCTGCCCCCTGAGTCATAGCCTCACTCTCTGGCCTTGTCCCAGTATGCAGTTCCCCTTCTTAAATCTGTTTAAATATTGAACACTGAATCCAACTAATACTCATGCTCTCTAAATAACAATTACTAGGGGTGAGGTAAGGCATTAACGATAAATGAATACAAGATTATGGTTTTAACCAGTTCTCTGGTTAAAAGGTCTGACAGTGACACATGTTAAAGCCCTTTTTATGTTCTGGAAAATTGTTCCCCTGGGAGTAACCCTGCTGCCCTGTATGATGATCAAATTGTCACTATACATGTATATGGGTTTTTTTGGATTTTTTTTTTTCTACGAAGAGAAAAAAAAAAAAAGAACCCAGTAAACCTTGTAAGGTGCTTCTATAATCCATTCCCTAAAAGCAGCTCTGACGTTCACTCATTTACGCATTTAAAACCCTAATCCCAAGCGTGTCAGATTAAACATGGTGTTAGAAGGCCGGGCTGCTCACGTGTGCTCTTCTGAAAGAATTCAAAGTCAGCTGCTGCGAGCCAGTGATGAACGTCTGAGTCAGGCCTGATTCATCACTTGTTCCCTCTATGTACCGATGGAACCGGAGTGAATAAGCTCGGTGACATCCTATTTACCCGTTGTTTATCCAACACTTGCTAAATCCAAAATGCGAACAATGTTGTCAAGGATTGTGGCCCAAAATGAGTAAGATTTAGGCTATGAAAGGCACTTTTTGATCCCATGGACAACGCGTTCCACCCACCCCTGCGATAATGCAACTCGAGGGCCTCATTGCCGTGACAAGTACGTTTTACAGCTGAGTACATGTACAGGACACAGTTTAGTACAAGAAAAGATAAAGGATATGTACTGGCGGGTTAAACGTGTATCAGCTCCTGAGATACATTGGCTACAAATTGGGTCTTTAAATTTTTTTTACCATTGGGAATCCAACTTTTTCTGCCAATAGCCCCTTCTTAACAACAATAACAATAATAATAATAATAATAACGAATAATAATTGATCAAGCTGTGAAGCCACCTTCACGTTACATAGTTACATAGTTACATAGTAGATGAGGTTGAAAAAAGACTTCCGTCCATCAAGTTCAACCTATGCTAAATTTAGACAACAGATACTTTATCCTATATCTATACTTATTGATCCAGAGGAAGGCAAACAAAAAACCCCATTAAGGGGAAAAATTAATTCCTTCCTGACTAAAAGAACTGGCAATCGGACTAATCCCTGGATCAACATCCTTCCCATGTATACTTATTTGGTATATCCCTGTATACCTTTCCCATCTAAAAAGATGTCCAACCTTTTTTTGAACAAATCTATTGAATCTGCCATCACAGTCTCCATGGGTAATGAATTCCACATTTTAACTGCCCTTACTGTAAAGAACCCTTTCCTTTGTTGCTGGTGAAATTTCCTTTCCTCCAACCTTAAGGGATGTCCCCGAGTCCTTTGTACTGCCCGTGGGATGAATAGTTCTTTTGAAAGCTCCTTATATTGTCCCTGGGAACATTTTCAGTTTCATTCATTTTGACATAGCTGAAATCTTCCTGAGTAAGTCGAAGACGGCTTCGCAGCATACTAAACATTGGCCAAAGTGCCAACTTGGGAAGCAAGCCTCTTGCATTCTCTTTTCTGTCAGCAGAGGGCGACATGTTATTGCCAAGGGAGCAAAAGTGATGATTAAGTTAAACAAGGGCTGAGCTATCTGAGCTGGGTTGGGCTGCTGAACTTAAAACAACCAATGTGAGCAGAGTCTATCAGCCCATCTGCTTAGGAGTGAGGAGACAGCAAGAAGCTTCGTGTATCTCTCAGCTCAGGAGCTAATCCCTGCTAGCCATCCTCAGACAAACAGAGCTCAGCATGTCTTCTAAGAACAGAACCCAAGGTAAAAACAGCTTGCAAGACTGCCCCATTACCTCCAACCACTCAGACTACTACCAAGATGGATTTCAGCCAGTGAGAATGTTATTGTTGAGAATGGCTTTCTGGAAGGTCCTATGAGGGCACCCTTGTCCTCTCTTCTTTGATCCACAATCCTTTTTTTTTTTTTTTTTTTTTAATCTCTTCTCCTTTCTGCCCTAGGAGGAAAAGCTTTTGGCATCCTGAAGGCACAGCAGGAGATCAGGCTGGAGGAGGTGAACCAGGTGAGAAGCTGACGTGTTCTTTGTTCTGCATGGCTGTCCAGTCCCTACCAAGACTGCCAGGTATAGGGCATGTAGTAGTCATGATACAAAAGGCTTTGAAGTGTGACAATATCTTTATGACAGAAGGCAACCAACATAATGATTAAAGCTGACACTACCTATGCAGAGTGACCCAACAGGATCACCTACCTGCAGGTAATAGCGCTAACATTGATACTTGGATTGGTGTGTTGAACAATTTTGTTTCTGTACAAAAAGTGGATAAATGAATGGGGTAGAAGGACAAGCAGAACCATAGAAAATAATGCTTCGTAGATCCATGGTAAATGGTATTATCTTATGGCAGGATATTTATTTACGCTTCTGCTGTTTTTGAAGAGGAACTTGCATTAATTCCTCTCTTATCTATGGACTTTATTCCTATATTTCGAAGAGTTCCTCTCACTATGTTAGTTGGGGTCAATGGTAAGGTACACAACAGAACTATTTGCTGAAGGCAAAGTCTCCTCTGCCTGTAACTTCTCGTTTCATGTTGCTGTCCACCAAACCAGTTTCGTTTGTATTATTGCTGGTAAGACCACTGGTTGTTGTTACTGAGAATAGTACACAAGCCCACAGCTCTCTTCTTCAGAATTTATGGATGTGTATATCAGCACATTGTGTTTAGCAAAGGAGACCAGTGTGCCTGTTTATCACTTGTGACCCCAGGTGATTGGAAAATTGAAGGGCCACATTACTGGCACCGTTCTGCAATCACAAGCTGCACCAATATCAGAGGGGGTTTGCATTGCTTTGCAGTGGAGGGGTAAAGTCTGCCTGGTCCTAGCACTTGTCCCATTTTAGCACACGGTCTGCTTGCAGCAAAGGTGTTAAGTGATTTCCTTAAACTTATATGGGCAGCGACCAGCCTACTCTTTCTTCCTTTTCTGGCATTTTATCTTTGTTCCTCTCCACTGCTCTGCTTAGAGTCTACACAATGTTTTTTTAACCTTTTTTTTTTGGTTAAGGAACCCTATAATTATATTGTGAAATTCTGCAGAACCCCAACCCTGTCTAATAGCACGTCTGAGATCAGATGCATTGTAAGGAACCCCAACCCTTTCTAATAGCGCGTCTGAGATCAGATGCATTGTGAGGAACCCCAACCCTTCCTAATAGCGCGTCTGAGATCAGATGCATTGTAAGGAACCCCAACCCTCTCTAATAGCGCGTCTGAGATCAGATGCATTGTAAGGAACCCCAACCCTCTCTAATAGTGCGTCTGAGATCAGATGCATTGTAAGGAACCCCAACCCTCTCTAATAGCGCGTCTGAGATCAGATGCATTGTAAGGAACCCCAACCCTCTCTAATAGCGCGTCTGAGATCAGATGTATTGTACATTTTTCTGTATTTAGGAACCCTTTGGGATGCCCGGGGAACCTAAGGGCTTCTTGGAACCCCAGTTAAAAAAACACTGGTCTAACAGTGTCTGCATCACACACGTTTGGCTCGTTTGAAAGAAAGATGCACTTCACAGTGTATTATTATCCTGGTGGCAGCGCAAAATATTTGTTGACTTTTCTGCGTTTGTTAGACAGTGATACTGTAAAGGTATTGAATGATATAGTGTCACTGATACGCTCTGTTATAGGGGCACGTTGGAGCTCACCTCATTCTGTTTTGTGAGACAGAGGGTTACAGAACGTTAGACCTGGTAGAGATTTAGTACCACAGGTAACAGTGGAAAAAAGTGAAAGACATGTTATCTTGCATGTTATCATATCATATAAGTGAAAGACATGTTATCTTGCATGTTATCATATCATATAAGTGAAAGACATGTTATCTTGCATGTTATCATATCATATAAGTGAAAGACATGTTATCTTGCATGTTATCATATCATATAAATGAAAGAAATGTTATCTTGCATGTTATCATATCATATAAGTGAAAGACATGTTATCTTGCATGTTATCATATCATATAAGTGAAAGACATGTTATCTTGCATGTTATCATCTTATACTATATTAGTGAAAGCACTGTATGTTTGCCTGCCTGCCTGCCTGCCTGCCTGCTGGATGTCCGGTGTCCCTAGGGGAAATCTCATTGGTCCCTTGGGCCGCCCCCGCACACCTCTCATTGGCCTGAGGCGGAGTGACGGCCCAAAGGACACACAGGGACACAAACACACACACAGGGACACACACACATAGGGACACACACAGGGACACACACAGGGACACACACAGGGACACACACACACACGGACACACACGGACACACACGGACACACACGGACACACACGGACACACACGGACACACACACAGTAGGGGGGGGTGTACATTAGCAGCATGTATAACCCGGGGAGGGGGGGGCTCACATACCCGCGCGCACACATACCCGCGCGCACCTCCTCCTCTCCCCGTGTCTCCCGCGCTTTCAACACGTACACACACACACACACATGTACACATACACACACACACACATGTACACGTAGACACGTACACACACACACATGTACACGTATACTCACACACATGTACACGTACACACAAACATGGAGACATACACACACACACATGGAGACATACACACACACACGGAGACATACACACACACACATATACACTCACACACGTATACACACAGGTATACATACACATAATGTATACACACACACGTATACACACACATGTATACACACACACATGTATACACACACACACGTGTATACACACACACACACGTGTATACACACACACATGTGTATACACACACACATGTGTATACACACACATGTGTACACACACACACATGTGTACACACACACACGTGTACACACACACATGTGTATACACACACACGTATACACACACACACACACGTATACACAAACACACACACGTAGACACAAACACACACACGTAGACACAAACACACACACGTAGACACAAACACACACACATATACACAAACACACACACGTAGACACACACACGTAGACACACACGTACACACACACACACACGCACGTAGACACACACACGTACACGTAGACACACACACATGTACACGTAGACACACACACACATGTACACGTAGACACGTACACACACACACACACATGTACACGTAGACACGTACACACACACACATGTACACGTATACTCACACACATGTACACGTATACTCACACACATGTACACGTACACACACACATGGAGACATACACACACACACATGGAGACATACACACACACACATGTACACACACACACACACGTATACACTCACACACGTATACACACAGGTATACATACACATAATGTATACACACACACACACATGTATACACACACATGTATACACACACACACATGTATACACACACACACATGTATACACACACACACACACACATGTGTATACACACACACACACACACGTGTATACACACACACATGTGTATACACACACACACATGTGTATACACACACACATGTGTATACACACACATGTGTACACACACACACACACATGTGTATACACACACATGTGTATACACACACATGTGTATACACACACATGTATATACACACACATGTATATACACACACATGTATACACACACACATGTATACACACACACACATGTATACACACACACACATGTATACACACACACACATACAATGTATACACACAAACATGTATACACACACACACCCCAGCACCACCACATCAGCACACCGGTATCCCATGCCCCCCCAGCACACTGGCATTCTCGGCTCCCCACCATTCCCAGCCCCCATCAACACCATCAGCACCCACACATCGCCACCTTTGCACCTCCCCCATCGGCACACCCACATCCGCACCCCCACATCAGCACCAAACCCTCCCAAATCAGCACACCAATACAATCACCATCAGTACAACCACCGCACATGGGCCGCGTGGACCACTCCCCACCCAAATGCCACACCCACACCACAAACATCCCGGGCAACGCCGGGGCTCTCAGCTAGTATCATATAAATGAAAGACATGTTATCTTGCATGTTATCATATCGTATAAGTGAAAGACATGTTATCTTGCTACCATATCCTCAAAGGCCCGACTAATCCTATTGCTCCATGGGGTGACTCCAAGATGATGCAAATAGAGCAGGGGCGAGCAACTCTAGTCCCCAAGGGCCACCAACAGGTCAGGTTTTCAGGATATCCCTGCTTCCGCACAGGTGGAGCAATCGAAGAATGAGCCAACTGTGCTGAAGCAGGGATGTCCTGAAAACCCAACCTGTTGTTGACCCTCGGCGGCTGGAGTTGGCCACCCCTAAAATAGAGCAAAAGAGGGACAAGAAAACTTGATACAAATTGCCTCTTGAATGGACTGCGAGTTATTTCCTGGCACTGGTCGGTATTTGATGGAATCCCTCGCTTAGTCAACACGAGTCTTAGAGGTTACATGTTCCGCATGCATTCCTTATCTGCAGTTTTAGGGGAAGGGGATGTTTCTTATTATTTTACCAACTGCATATATATATACAGTATATATATATATATATATATATATATCAGAACAAAACAAAAATACAAAGGAGCGCCTACTATAAACAACCTGCCTAACTGTGAGTATGTATGCTACTGTGTTGATACAACCAATGGGGTGGCCAGGGGTGGTAATATAAAAAAGGATCCTATGTTATAAAGATATACATGTAATAAAATACTTTAATAAAAATGCTATATAAAAAATAGAAAAATACTAAAAATATAAAAATAAAAATAAATAATATTGAATGATATTAACAACTTAAGTGAATACCAAAAAAAGAACCTTAAAAAACATAGAGTCCCGTTCCAATAAAGTGCATCCAGGTAATGGCAGCCCGTTTGAAAGGGATCACAACTCCCTTGAAAATACCTATGAGAGAAAAAGAGAAAAAAAACAGGCGCACACCTAGTGCATTAAAGTAAAACAAACATTTTATGGAACATTAAAAAGACAAATGCCCACTCACAAATCAGAAGATAATAACGAGCATTTATGAGATTGGCCCTCATAAGCCACTGGCAGCGTCTCAATCAGCAATGGAGTCTTCTCCTACACACGTGTTGCGCAGTCTCCTTCGCCGGAAATGACGTCCTCCCGGCGTGTGTCCCGCAACAGGAAATCCCTCCAGGAAACAAGGACTGTGTCTGCTTCGTTCTTGCTGTTGTACCACCAGAGATAGTGGAAATCTGCCAGCTCCTTCTTGTATGGCTTGCCGCTCTCAATGCTGCATCCACAATGTACTGTGTTCAGTGGGAAAGTGCCTCCTCCGTCTCAGCCACGCCCTACGCGTTTCGTCATCAAGGATGACTTCATCAGGGGATATGATCCTTGATGACGAAACGCGTAGGGCGTGGCTGAGACGGAGGAGGCACTTTCCCACTGAACACAGTACATTGTGGATGCAGCATTGAGAGCGGCAAGCCATACAAGAAGGAGCTGGCAGATTTCCACTATCTCTGGTGGTACAACAGCAAGAACGAAGCAGACACAGTCCTTGTTTCCTGGAGGGATTTCCTGTTGCGGGACACACGCCGGGAGGACGTCATTTCCGGCGAAGGAGACTGCGCAACACGTGTGTAGGAGAAGACTCCATTGCTGATTGAGACGCTGCCAGTGGCTTATGAGGGCCAATCTCATAAATGCTCGTTATTATCTTCTGATTTGTGAGTGGGCATTTGTCTTTTTAATGTTCCATAAAATGTTTGTTTTACTTTAATGCACTAGGTGTGCGCCTGTTTTTTTTTTTCTCTTTTTCTCTCATATATATATATATATATATACATATATATATATATTGTCTGCAGACTCACGCTGTGACTAGAGCTGCCAGAGTAAGGCCGAGTCCATAGAAGGACAGGCCGTGCTGAGGCGTGCGGACGCTCCGCGCTGAGCCCCTGCATCCTCAATGAGGATGCCTTGAGAGGGGGCTCACGCGAGCGTCCGCAGGCGTGCTGACGAGTTGGAGGTTTCAGCCGAGCGCCAAGCTGTTTTTCAGCGCGCTGTCGGCTGAAAACCTCCAATCACAGCACAGCAGTGTCGTGACGTCGGCGCCGTGACGTCGACGTCAGTGCGTCGCGGGCGATTGGCCCAGCGACGTCACTGCCCCGCCTCCAACCACCTCCCTCCGGCTCCGATCACACCCGCTGGCTCGCCTGTATGGGCATGAAATCACCCAGATTTCAGCAGGCGAGCCTCAGCGTTAGCGCGGCTCGGATCGCATCACCCCGCATCTTTGGCCCGGGCCTAAGAGTTTAGGGTTATTGTATGGAGAGCTGACAAAAATACTGTAGTCATTGAACAGCAGAACAATCAGCTTCCCACTGCAAAACAAGGGCAGAAGTGACCTGCTTTGTCTGCCTAATCCGAAGTGACCCCAGAAGATAATGAAGTTTTACAACTTCTTTATTTCCCCCCTCGGGTCCCACGTTTATTTGGGCTGGGGAGGAACCTGTCTCATTCACTCCCTGATAGAAATACCCAATGTTGCACAAGGCTTTGTTCCCCTGCCACTAGATCACTAGGTAGACATTATGTTAATCGTAGTGATTACATTCATAATAATATTTGACTGGTAATGAGCCCAGCCCGGCCCTGTGTAGTGTATAACAACACTGGAGAAGTGAATCAGCAGCCCATCTCGTTTTGGTAATTGGGCAACAAGGAGTTAAAGTCCCTTATCCAAGGTCGCAGGGTTCTAGAGCAGACACTTGAATTGTGATCACAGTCCTTAACCCTGGGGTGGGCAACTCCAGTCCTCAAGGGCCACGAACAGGTCAGGTTTTAAGGATATCGCTGCTTCAGCGCAGGTGGCTAAATCAGTCCCAGCTTCAGCGCAGGTGGCTCAATCAGTCCCAGCGTCAGCGCAGGTGGCTCAGTCAAAGACTGAGCCACTGATTGAGCCACCTGTGCTGAAGCAGGGATATCCTGGAAACCTGACCTGTTGGTAGCCCTTGAGGACTGGAGTTGCCCATCCCCTGCCTTAACCACACAGCCCCTGGACTGGCACACTACTGCAGAAGCGGCGTACACCCGCAAACAGAGACTTCGACAATGCTTGTACCGCAACCGGCTCAGACCACACATATTCCACAACAGTGACCCAGATTCACCAGAGGGGGCTAAGCGTCAGCTCCCCATTCACAGGGGTGAAAGGTGCGCTTAAAGCTTGGCCCTCTTTGGTGGATCTGAGCCAATGTTGAAGGGACGTTGGGAATTAACCACTTACCGCCCATTTTGTGGCGGCAACACCCGTTACCCGGCCTCAGACTTGCACCACTTCTTGCTGCCAGAGCAAGCTGCAGGTCCCCCGCCAGCAGGAGAGGGGTTAATAACAGTGCGTTACCGTGCCTCTTGTTAACACCAGGCCCCGGAAAGGGTTAAGTCATCCTGAATATTTGGCGTCACACCTGGCAGAAATATGCGCTTGCGTATAATTGTGGGCGTTACGCTGGTAATGACGACATTAAAATCTTCATACGTGTACACATAAAAGAAAAGAATTAGTGCATGTTCTGGCCCAAGCACACCCTGAGAGGTGCGTAGGGACAGGCAGGGTAACTCAATCCCATATATCAGGCAAGGGAAATGTAGAAAGGGATTGGTAATAGACCGCAATGTCCAGAAAAGCACCATCAGCTCACCCGATAGGAAGGATTAAAAACGTTTATTTAAACTACATAAAAATGAAAAAAAGGACAAAGTATAAAAACACACAACCTCCTACGCGTTTCAGGCTCTAAGAGCCCTTTCTCTTAGAGCCTGAAACGCGTAGGAGGTTGTGTGTTTTTGTACTTTGTTTGTCCTTTTTTTCATTTTTATGTAGTTTAAATAAACGTTTTTAATCCTTCCTATCTGGTGAGCTGATGGTGCTTTTCTGGACATTGCGGTCTATTACCAATCCCTTTCTACATTTGCATTGCTTTTCGATTGGACAGACGCACTGAGGATCAGAGGGTACGTTCTATGGGAGTTGGCGTTCAACATTGTCTCCCCTGTGGATTGCACGGAGGGAGGGGAGTCTTCACCGGACGGACCGGAAGTGCTCTGACGCACTACCGGCACTCAGGAGCTCCACGCAGTTGATGTGAGGAGGCGCAGCTGATTTTGAGATCATCACGTCTACACTGCCAGCAGGACAGCCGAGTACAGAGCAAGGAGCGCTACAAGAGGGATCCACAGAGGTATTCATATTGTTTCTCTGTTACACATGTATCCCAGGTAGCGGTGTCCATTGGAGCTCCTTCATTGTCTGTTGCTGTCCTCAGTGATTTCTTCAATCAACATTTAATCGACACCCACGTATTGATTTTCCCTCGTTGCTTACCTCAGTTGTCCACCACATTACACAATTCATTTTCAACTTTTTTCCTGTGACTCTCTGTTTTAGAGCTTTTAGTAGCCTTGCCACTGATTATCAGGCAAGGGAACCTTCTTACTGGCTGAAGGGTTTATTTGCTGCAACAACATACAAATAAATAGGGGGGAAAGTACTGAGGGAACACTGGGACATGAGGGCGATGGAGGGGAGCGATGGAGGGGAAGGGGAGCGATGGAGGGGAAGGGGAGCGATGGAGGGGAAGGGGAGCGATGGAGGGGAAGGGGAACGATGGAGGGGAAGGGGAGCTATGAGGGAAGTGGGATAAATGCAGGATATTGGGATAGGTAAAAACCAGTAACTTTACCAGGATAGGAGAGATGACTGCTCGGGATGGCTGCTGGTACTAAGAGGCAGCATGCTGGTCTGGGCTGATGGGAAATGAACTGGGACAATACCACCTGGCAAGGGGAGAGGGAGCAGTCCATCCTGGTATAAAGGCAGGGGGGGTTGCCAAGGCAACTGGCTGAAGCCAAGAAACCCACAAGGGGTCGTAACATTGTTGCAACAGCTACATGAGGAGTGCTGGCAGCCTGAGGACAGAGAGGATACACAGTCCTGTTCCAGGACACGTGTTCTCTCTAATGTATGCCAGTGTATGATTTACAAGTTATTATTATGGTTATCTTTTCATCTGTAGGGTGCAAACATATTCCACAGCCAGTGTCAGAGTTACCATTAGGCCCGGGCATAGGGAGGCAAAATCTAGGGGCAGCAAAAAATGTCACCCCCGTATGCTTTTGCCGCGCTCCCGGGCCTATCGAACCTAATTGGTCATTACCAATGAATATATAGGCAAGATAGGTCTAACACCACCCTGCATAGGGGATACAAATGAGTGGGTTTTTTTTTTTTTTTTTTTTTTTTTTTTGCATTAGCCTGATGTCACCAGGTATGGGACTTAAGTGAACTGCATGCGATCACCTATGGCTTTTAATATTTGCACATATAGATGTTATGCTTTTGGGGTTTCATTGGTAAGGTGTCTATGTTGTATATTAATCCCTTTGGTGCCTGAAGATATTCCTGTATTGGTGGCCTCAGGTATGAAAGAGCTTTGAAACATTTCTGCCATAGGGTTTTGTCAGAAATCCTATTACACAACCCTATAGTAGAAAAAAGTGTGATATCTCGCCCCTCCCCCCACCCCCCATACAATGCATTGTTAGCATTGATTAGCGCAGATTTCTATGGGTGGTCGCTAATTTGTATCACAAGCGTTATTTAACGCAATGTTAATGTATGCAAATGAGAATTAATATCGCCACCCATTTCTGAATAAAACATTCTTCGTGAATACGGCAGCCATTGTAAAAACGCATTTCACAAGCCCAATTTTTTTACGCCAAATTTAAATGCAGCAATATCGACCTTTAGTGAATTTAGCCTAAAGAATGACAAAAAGAGGGGGGGCCGGACGACAAAATAGTGAAAGAGAGAGCAGCGTTCCTGAATGAATTAGCTGTTAATTCCTCATTTGCATACTCATTTGCATATGATGCCATTAGAAATAACATTGATGTATTGCCATGGTAAAAAGCCCCTTATCGCTTCTATAACATTTGCAATGTGGCTTTAGAGAATAGGATAAGTAAAATTGGCATTAATCACCAAAAAGGCCAATTTTTTCATTTATCGACCTTTAGTGAAACCTCCCTATGCGCTCCTCTTTCTTAGCCACTTACTGTATCTCCCAGTGTGTATGTCCCCCTTGTTACTAAGAGTTCCCCGTTTTCTGCGCACTCCCTGGAAAGGCCGGCACCCTGGTTGGTAAACACTCCTATAAGAGGCCACTTATTCTATTATACAGAAAGCCTAGATAAACGTAATGCGGCCTCTTGTCTCTATGGATACTCGGCTTGGATTCTGCCCATGGCTGTCGGTCACTAGAGATGGCTTCTGAACCTCTTTCATTTCTTCCCCTTGGGCTACTTGGCATCGCCTCCAATAAAAGGTATTCTCTACATTTCGAAGATGGCTCTATCTGGGGTCAATCTCTGTCCCTGGGCTATCAATCCTGTCTCCTCACCACAGAAGCTCATAGATCACTCTTGCCCCTTGATGTGGCTTCTTTCTCTCGATGGGCAGTGGACCCTCAGTATTATGGAATTCAGTGCTGTGTAGTTGTTGGCTGCAAAGCAAAAAAAGACCCAAAATGTACTAAAACCGTTCCCTATATTAGTCACTCCCTCACTCTATCAGATTATAACCTGGATAGATCCAATGGTATCACTTTCGGGGAAAGTGTGTTAGGAGTCCTCAACTAGTTACAGTGTTACCACCAGGTCACTCTTGGTCGCTGCATTGTAAAGCATGCAGACAACAGCTTCCAATGTCTGCATATTTGGCATACCAGCAGGAGGCATGACAAGGGCCTTATATGGCAAACTGGAACCCTCCTGGGTGTGTGGTGTGAACAGGATAATAAAAGAGTATCTTCTTGACATCCAAGATCTCTTCTATCTCCGCTTACACCTCTGCACTGATTGCTCCCTACCTGCTAATCATCTGGAGAACTTATCCATGCACAGGAGACTGATTTCTACATGCAGAGCGCGCTTATGTGCAGTGGGAGCCTTTTAACCCTTTTGCTGCCAGAGAGGTCTGCAGGAAGGTGTTTGAACAAAGAGGAATGAACACTTCACATAGCTTTATGCCTAGACCTTGATTTTGCCTATGAAGTGGCATATCCTATTAGCCTGGTCTCTACGCAGTTATCTTCCTAACACTCTCTCAGCCCCTTTGGCAATATCTTCCCATGGACGGGGTAACCACGTAATCCGGCTGATCTTAAAAAGCACCGACCTGTTCCAAACATCCACTTATAAGGAAAGATTGGATACATTCTATTATTAACACAGTGAACGGGCTGTGGGCAGTGGGCAGTATCCAACCCGGTCACAAAAACCCAGGGCTGGGTCATTATTTTTAGACTTGGTGTTTCTCTGGATTTCTGCAGTCTGCCGCTCGTATTACTCCCAATGTACAAAAGTGTAGGCTGGAGCAATAAACTAACACTGTGCAGTTATTACGTGTAAGCCTTTCATCATGGGGAAGAGACTATGTCCCTCCCAATTCATAGGTTATAAATACTTCCCTGACATGCCCCTTTCCCACATGTGTTGTCTGCCTGTATCCACATCCAATGCCTTCTCCTTCTACAACACGATCCCTTGGGTGCGTTGTACCAGACAACACAACATATTATAACGCAGAATGTCACACAATGGCAGTGTCAGTGCAGCATATCCCACAGTAGCCCACCAATGGGAAAAATGAAGCCAGAGCTCTCATCGTAAATACAGTCATCTCTTTGACAGTCTCAATTGCAAAGCTGTGTTATCCACTAACCCTATGGACATAATATTATCTCGGAGGTGAAATTCTGACAGCACCTTGTATAGATTTTCTGTGGGCAAGTGAGCAATAAATGATCCAGTAGTGTGATGTAGTGCAAGGAGGGGGCGGGGGGACACACCATGGCAGATACTGTGGGCCGTGTTCGCTGTGCAGTGCTGAGCCATAATGGCATAGCCCCACTTAGTACAAACGGCTGCATCCAAGCCCAGGGGACAGTTTAGAAATCTCCCTTCCCATTGCAATGCATTAACTTCCACTCGTATGCAGATTGAGCAGGGGGTTCCTCTCTTTAGCCCTGACAAGGGAGCAGTCTCTTTTACTCTCTTCCACTCACACGGTATGTTCTCTTCAACGTCCCCTTTCCTAGAGAGGAAGAAGGGGGCACACATCTTGGCTCAAGCTGCGTACCCAGCTCTGAGGACAGCCTGGCATTCTCACAACCCGCAGTCTACCCCCTGACAATGCCACCTCTCTACTGCAACTTCCTCCAATCAGCGCTGAAGCTGGTCATTGACTTGTTGTTTCAAAAGAACTCAAGAAGGAACATGCACAATAAAAGCAGTGAATAGCTGGAGAATACAATGAGCCAGGCCGTGTCAGCGAAAGACTGCTGTGTGTATGTATACATGCAGAGAAAGAAAGCAGGAGACAGGGTTTAGTCCTTTTTATCAGAGGAGAGTAATGCTCTTAACCCCTTTGAGTTCCAGACTTGCAGCACATTGCTTTGCAATGCATTATAGGCCTGCACCCATCTGGTACAAAAAGGGTTAAATGAATGATATATTGATGAAGTGTTAAAGACATCCGTCCCAAGTTTGCCAAATTCACTGCAGGGGCAGATTTGCAGAGAGAGTGAGGTTGGGTAGATAAAGTCCACTGACAATCCAGGCCCATGGCTGTCGGGTGAGCTGGTAATACACTAACACCCTCTATCACTGCGCTCAGGCTTGTAAAAACACATGTAAAACTCTTCTTTCCTTTTCCGTAGGAGTTCCTTTCGGATGAAAAGTACAGCGATGAGGAGGAGCTGGAAGAAAAGCTGGTGATCTTTAAAAGTAAGTCTGCCCCTGACTCCAACCCGAGTCCTGTAATCCAGCTCTTCCATGGGTACAACCTCAGGGGGAAATGTAGTTGGGCTACTGGAGGACACTTAGGTGTTAAAATCATCTGATGTAGAGCAAATGAATAGAGGAATTGACAATGGGCTCAGCTGTAACTATAAACCGATCGTAGAGTAACATCCGTACCCCGTAAAGTTAGGTGGAATGTCTGTCTCATACATCCACTGTTTGCTTATGTTTGCCCTAGACCCTGATAGATTTTACAAGGCATGCATGGAGCTGGGATCATATTTGTCACAGTGGTCTGAGTCTTCTGTGGGTATTTGTATAAATGGATCTGCTCTAGTTCTATCCGGCCACAAGTTGTCCTGCACTTCTGCAAAGCATATACAGTCGTTTGTAAGTCAGTGGAAGCGCTACCATTTGGTTGCTGCTGGTTCTGTCCAGTGCATTGGGTTCTCTGTTAACATTTTGACTGTAGGTGGAAAGCTATTCACTGTCGGACACTGAAGTCCTTGAATATTACTCCCCCTTCATACCAGCATGCATTTGTCTATTTCAAGGTTTCTTTAGTGCAGTCCCACAGCCTCTGGGCTATCCAACAGAGTACTCATTGTGTAAACTCCAAAATTACCCTTTCAGCAACAGAAACTTCAGCTGTTCCCTATGATAAGACAGCAGCTTTGTGTCAACACATAGGGTTACAGAGCAGGCGGAATTCACTGCAACCCGAGAGACACTGCATGGAGCAGTATCAAGCATAGCTTCCACCTGGGAGATGAGAATAGCCGTGTACAATGCAATGTGGATATCCAACACATGCATAACGTTATTTCAGCTGCAGGATGGACATCTGTCTGATATCCCCAGTTTGCTTCTAAGTGTTAAATCTGCTACGAGACCAACATTACGATTGCTTGCAGATGATGTTATTCATTAGATTTTTGGAACACACGAGTTAATATGTGAAAGAGGCTTTTGTGTGCCTGCTAAAAGCAATTAAAATGTACAGCAAACTCCATATTGAACGGAGAAACACAGCCACAGGTGTTTGCTACAAGAATCTTAAGAGCTTGGGGACATCAGTGCACAATGACATTACCAGATTTCCAGCAGGGAGTGTGTATTGAAGGCATCCCGTGTTTACATAAGAACATGACTGCTTACCACTGGGTGTTGCTAACCAATGGGGGAACATCCCAATTTTTAATCCCCTGATTTCTGAAGCAATAAATTACTTGTGACATGAGCCAACAGCAGGTAGTATCAACCTGACTCTTACACAATGTATCCCCAGTAGAGGAAGTGCAATAGAAAACAGAGAATAACTATTCAAAATGAAATTAGAAACTGCCAGTCTTGGTTATATAGCGGACCAAGTTTTGAGAGCCTCTTGCATTGAAAACCTCATTGACAAGCACCACTAACATTCTGTTCAGTCCTTAAAACATGGTTTTTGTGGCTACACTCCTTGTTTATTTTATGTTCGAAGCAGCATCTTAATTAGAGCAAAATAACTTTTCCCATAAGTGGTAGACCACAAACATGCAATTAACAAGCAATGACATATAGAATGTGTCTTGTGACTTTGGGTGTTTAACTCTCCCAGCGCTGGGACGTAGGAGGTAATATGCAAGGTATGTCCTTTTTTCTCATAGTTACTGATTGCAATTTTATAGCTACTCATTTCTATTTGGCTGCAATAGCTCACAAGAGATTCCAGAAAATATTTCATATTCCCAATATTACTCTTCGGGCTTTTTTGACTACCTTCAAAATGATGGTGTGAGACACACAAGAGTTTCCCCAACATATATACTTCATTCTGGATTTTGTGGCAATTCCTCATTAATAGTTTATGGGAACTCTTGGGCCTTTAAGAACCATCACAAAAACAAGTTCAGCACCATCCCATCTGACCTCACTTTTTGTTGGCTTCATAGCACAAGCTCTTATACATCAGACCAAGTTACTGAAACCAAAAAGTTACTAAAAAAAAACAAAACCCCACCCACAGATTTTTTAACTGGCTCACACCGAATTATTAACAAAAGTTCCCCAGCTACTAGAAACTTTGTGCAAAGGTGGATCACATTCTTACAAATAAATCCCATTCAAAATGATGTCACTTTTTCTGTATAAAGAACATGGCAAAACTATTAGAAATTGATGTATGCCATAAAAAAATGTGCATTGCGTCCTTCGCAAAGTATCCTGTTTGACTATATAAAACCTCCCCAAATGACCCAATTATGCAAGTTATGCCCAGCTATCCAGTTGGGCAAAATTGGTGCAAATTAAGACAATGCTCTGCCGCTAACAGCACGATAGAAATGCCTCTCTTGGCATCTGTTTCATGCCAAACAGCATTTGTTTATGTGATATGTAGCCCCCAGAGTACGTTACTTCATGGCGTTTCCTTGTTTGGCTTTACTTAGGAGCAGATATATATACCAACCATAACTTCATTCAGACTTTGTAACTCCTACCCAGCTTCAGTTAACGTCAGTAGGGTTGCCATCGGCGAACGTGTCGACCTGGATGAAGGGC